>NW_011494920.1:1987326-2006350 GCF_000754665.1 Bison bison bison | reverse complement strand
TCTCTGAGTGGTCCAGTTGTGAAGTGCACATAAGGAAGTGATTACTGGCTAGCCTGCTCTCTCCTCTATTGATTCCACCTCATCTCATTCGGGTCACCTCTAACTCCCTCCTCCCTCTCCTCTTCTCCATGTAACTCTGTGAACCTCTCTGGGTGTCGCTTACTGTGGAGAAACTTTTCATCTTTAACCTATATGTTTTATCAGTGGTGCTGTATAGAAGGAGAAATTTTGAGACTACTGTAAAAATAAGACTGAAAACCGGAGGCTTAAGTCCAAACCCTGACTCCAGGGAACTCCTGACTCCAGGGAACATTAATTGACAGGAGCTCATCAAACGCCTCCATATCTACACTGAAACCAAGCACCACACAAGGGCCAACAAGTTCCAGAGCAAGACATACCATGCAAATTCTCCAGCAACACAGGAACACAGCCAGGCTGCCCAAAGCTACTACAAAACCATAGACGACTCATAACTCATTACTGGATACTTCATTGCATTCCAGAGAGAAGAAATCCAGCTCCACCCACCAGAACACCGACACAAGCTTCCCTAACCAAGAAACCTTGACAAGCCACCCAAACAAACCCACACACAGCGAGGAAACTCCACAATAGAGAGAACTCCACAAACTGCCAGAATACAGAAAGGACACCCCAAAATCAGCAATACAAACAAGATGAAGAGACAGAGGAATATCCAGCAGGTAAAGGAACAGGATAAATGCCCACCAAACCAAACAAAAGAGGAACAGATAGGGAATCTACCTGATAAAGAATTCCGAATAACGATAGTGAAAATGATCTAAAATCTTGAAATCAAAATGGAATCACAGATAAATAGCCTGGAGACAAGGATTGAAAAGATGGAAGAAAGGTTTAACAAGAACCTAGAAGAAATAAAAAAGAGTCAATATATAATGAATAATGCAATAAATGAGATCAAAAACACTCTGGAGGCAACAAATAGTAGAATAACAGAGGCAGAAGATAGGATTAATGAATTAGAAGATAGAATGGTAGAAATAAATGAATCAGAGAGGAAAAAAGAAAAACGAATTAAAAGAAATGAGGACAATCTCAGAGACCTCCAGGACAATATTAAACACTACAACATTCGAATCATAGGAGTCCCAGAAGCAGAAGACAAAAAGAAAGACCATGAGAAAATACTTGAGGAGATAATATTTGAAAACTTCCCTAAAATGGGGAATGAAATAATCACCCAAGTCCAAGAAACACAGAGAGTCCCAAACAGGATAAACCCAAGGCAAAACACCCCAAGACACATAGTAATCAAATTAACAAAGATCAAACACAAAGAACAAATATTAAAAGCAGCAAGGGAAAAACAACAAATATCACACAAGGGAATTCCCATAAGGATAACAGCTGATCTTTCAATAGAAACTCTTCAAGCCAGGATGGAATGGCAAGACATACTTAAAGTGATGAAAGAAAATAACCTACAGCCCAGATTACTGTACCCAGCAAGGATCTCATTCAAATATGAAGGAGAAATCAAAAGCTTTACAGACAAGCAAAAGCTGAGAGAATTCTGCACCACCAAACCAGCTCTCCAACAAATACTAAAGGATATTCTCTAGACAGGAAACACAAAAAGGGTGTATAAACTCGAACCCAAAACAATAAAGTAAATGGCAATGGGATCATACTTATCAATAAGTACCTTAAACGTAAATGGGTTGAATGCCCCAACCAAAAGACAAAGACTGGCTGAATGGATACAAAAACAAGACCCCTATATATGTTGTCTATAAGAGACCCACCTCAAAACAGGGGACACATACAGGCTGAAAGTGAAGGGCTGGAAAAACATTTGCCATGCAAATAGAGACCAAAAGAAAGCAGAAGTAGCAATACTCAATACTCATATCAGATAAAATAGACTTTAAAACAAAGGCTGTGAAAAGAGACAAAGACGGTCACTACATAATGATCAAAGGATCAATCCAAGAAGAAAACATAGCAATTATAAATATATATGCATCCAACATAGGAGCACTGCAATATGTAAGACAAATGTTAACAAGTATGAAAGGGGAAATTAACAATAACACAATAATAGTGGGAGACTTTAGTACCCCACTGACACCTATGGATAGATCAACTAAACAGAAAATTAACAAGGAAACACAAACTTTAAATGATACAATAGACCAGTTAGACCTAATTGATATCTATAGGACATTTCACCACAAAACAATGAATTTCACCTTTTTCTCAAGCCCACACAGAACCTTCTCCAGGATAGATCATATCCTGGGCCATAAATCTAGCCTTGGCAAACTCAAAAAAACTGAAATCATTCCAAGCATCTTTTCTGACCACAATGCAGTAAGATTAGATCTCAATTACAGGAGAAAAACTATTAAAAATTCCAATATATGGAGGCTGAACAACACGCTGCTAAATAACCAACAAATCACAGAAGAAATCAAAAAAGAAATAAAAATTTGCATAGAAATAAATGAAAATGAAAACACAACAACCCAAAACCTGTGGGACACTGTAAAAGCAGTCCTAAGGGGAAAGTTCATAGCAATACAGGCATACCTCAAGAAACAAGAAAAAAGTCAAATAAATAACCTAACTCTACACCTAAAGCAACTAGAAAAGGAAGAAATGAAGAACCCCAGGGTTAATAGAAGGAAAGAAATCTTAAAAATTTCGGCAGAAATACATGCAAAAGAAACAAAAGAGACCATAGCAAAAATCAACAAAGCCAAAAGCTGGTTCTTTGACAGGATAAATAAAGACGAACCATTAGCCAGACTCATCAAGAAACAAAGGGAGAAAAATCAAATCAATACAATTAGAAATGAAAATGGAGAGATCACAACAGGCAACACAGAAATACAAAGGATCCTAAGAGACTACTATAAGCAATTATATGCCAATAAAATGGACAACGTGGAAGAAATGGACAAATTCTTAGAAAAATACAACTTTCCAAAACTGGACCAGGAAGAAGTAGAAAATCTTAAGAGACCCATCACAAGCATGGAAATTGAAACTGTAATCAGAAATCTTCCAGCAAACAAAAGCCCAGGTCCAGACAGGTTCACAGCTGAATTCTACCAAAAATTAAGAGAAGAGCTAACACCTATCCTACTCAAACTCTTCCAGAAAATTGCAGAGGAAGGTAAACTTCCAAACTCATTCTATGAGGCCACCATCACCTTAATACCAAAACCTGACAAAGATGCCACCAAAAAAGAAAACTACAGGCCAATATCACTGATGAACATAGATGCAAAAATCCTTAACAAAATTCTAGCAATCAGAATCCAACAACACATTAAAAAGATCATACACCATGACCAAGTGGGCTATATCCCAGGGATGCAAGGATTCTTCAATATCCACAAATCAATCAATGTAATACACCACATTAACAAATTGAAAAATAAAAACTATATAATTATCTCAATAGATGCAGAGAAAGCCTTTGACAAAATTCAACATGGATGTTGTTATGATAAAAACTCTCCAGAAAGCAGGAATAGAAGGAACATACCTCAACATAATAAAAGCTATATATGACAAACCCACAGCAAACATGATCCTCAATGGTGAAAAATTGAAAGCATTTCCTCTAAAGTCAGGAACAAGACAAGGGTGCCCACTTTCACCATTACTATTCAACATAGTTTTGGAAGTTTTGGCCACAGCAATCAGAGCAGAAAAAGAAATAAAAGGAATCCAAATTGGAAAAGAAGAAGTAAAACTCTCACTATTTGCAGATGACACGATCCTCTACATAGAAAACCCTAAAGATTCCACCAGAAAATTACTAGAAATAATCAATGACTATAGTAAAGTTGCAGGATATAAAATCAACACACAGAAATCCCTTGCATTCCTATACACTAATAATGAGAAAACAGAAAGAGAAATTAAGGAAACAATTCCATTCACCATTGCAACGGAAAGAATAAAATACTTAAGAATATATCTACCTAAAGAAACTAAAGACCTATATATAGAAAACTATAAAACACTGGTGAAAGAAATCAAAGAGGACACTAATAGATGGAGAAATATACCATGTTCATGGATTGGAAGAATCAATATAGTGAAAATGAGTATCCTACCCAAAGCGATTTATAGATTCAACGCAATCCCTATCAAGCTACCAACAGTATTCTTCACAGAGCTAGAACAAATAATTTCACAATTTGTATGGAAATACAAAAAACCTTGAATAGCCAAAGCTAGCTTGAGAAAGAAGAATGGAACTGGAGGAATCAACCTGCCTGACTTCAGGCTCTACCACAAAGCCACAGTTATCAAGACAGTATGGTACTGGCACAAAGACAGAAATATTGATCAATGGAACAAAATAGAAAGCCCAGAGATAAATCCACGCACATATGGACACCTTATCTTTGACAAAGGAGGCAAGAATATACAATGGATTAAAGACAATCTCTTTAACAAGTGGTGCTGGGAAATCTGGTCAACCACTTGTAAAAGAATGAAACTAGACCACTTTCTAACACCATACACAAAAATAAACTCAAAATGGATTAAAGATCTAAACGTAAGACCAGAAACTATAAAACTCCTAGAGGAGAACATAGGCAAAACACCCTCCGACATACATCACAGCAGGATCCTCTATGACCCACCTCCCAGAATATTGGAAATAAAATCGGAAAGAGTTTATTTAAAAGAAAGATATAGGGCTTCCCAGATGGTGCTAGTGGTAAGAACTCTCCTGCCAATGCAGGAGACTTAAGAGACTTGGGTTCAATCCCTGGATTGGGAAGACCCCAGAAGGAGGGCATGGCAACCCATTTCAGTATTCTTGCCCATACAGTCACATGGACAGAGGAGCCTGGTGGGCTACAGTCCATAGGGTCGCAAAGAGTGGGACATGACTAAAATGACTTAGCATGCTGGGTCTGAAATAAGGTCTCACTTGAGGGGTGGGATTGAGAATCACCTAGCATGTCCTCTAGCACAAACTGGTCTGCCAGCCTTGGTTGCCATAGATGGTGTGCTGGTACCTGTCTTTGCTTCCACCCCCTTGTTGATGCTCTCTGAAACTGCATGATGCCTCATTAGTGCCATGCTTCCTATGCCCACCTTAGAGTAACAATGTCAAAGCTACATGGATTGTTGTCTGATGTTCTCAAAGTCATCGGCCCTCGAGGTGCATAAGGTATTTGTTTCATCTTCTCAGGTGGGTTTCCTACTCTATCCCTTAGGAACGTAACAAAGCTTATACCCCAAATCTCACATAGTCCTTCCAATCGGCCCCCCAGCATCTCCGTCTTTCATTTCCCCTTCTGGTACTCAAGTCTTTTTCTAAAATCTTCATCATCTTCTTTTACCCAAAGGCAAAGTCCTTGTACAAAAAAGCTTATGCAAATGTTATTGTTTCAAACAGCTGACTGTCTCTGCAGTTTCCTCCATGTACCTAAACATAATCCCAAATGCCAAGAGTGTGTCAGTAGCAGAGATCATGCTCCAGTTTCAAACTGGAGTTCTTATATCATAAACCTTTGCCATAACAGTAATCCCTAACCTTCTTAATAGATTCTTATTAAACTTATTATAGCATGTTATAAATGCATCTATTGCCCCAAAACCTGCAAGATCTGTATTAAGATACATAACTATTATTAGTTGTGTCTCACCTTGAAAGAGGTTGTTGTACTCAGTCAGAATAAAGGCTAGCATTCTGCTTTTATCCACACACAAAAAATCCACACAGATTCCATGAAGTTAGAGTGTTTATGATATTTGATCTAGTACAGTGGTGTTAGACTAGGAATACATCAGTTTCCTTTTATGATAAAGCAAGAGTAAATCCTCTTACTTAAAATATTTTCTAAGATAAAACATGGGCATTTTCATCAGAAACAGATTGAAGTCCCTCATCATATGTGTATATATACAACCCAAAGGATGAAATATCTGTGTAATGAAAAATAGCATGGTACAGTGGCAAACAGAAACCCTACAAGCCTGGAAAGGGGAGGGGATACACATACATGCTATGTGCTCTGTGAAGTAGCTCAGGAACTGGAAATAATTCTCTGAATCTTGGATTATTCATATGCCTAGCAGGGATAAATAGCTAAAGGCACTTTGTGAAGATGAAATTGAGGTAATGCTCGTAACATTTCTGATGTTTGGTAGGACAAATGAAAGGCTGGATAGTTTCCTTCATTCTTGCAAGTTTGAAGTGGAGTTGCATGACAAGTGTTTCAAACCATCTGGTACTTCTACAGTTCTCTTTATTGGCCTTGCAAAGTTTATATTTTAGCAAACTTGTGGAGATATGAATTTTTCTAGAATAATTTTTGGGAACTGCTTTGTAATTTTCTGGTATTTTTTGCATCAAAAGATAGAAAAGGATTGGTCCATGTGGAGCTTCTGTCACTTAGATTTTGATAGGTGAGAGAAAGAGAGAGTAATTTTTGAAGCACTATAGAATGGCAGATAGGTGATCATTCTCCTATTATTATGATGATTATCATTATTTGCATAGAAATGTTTTTGAGAGTTCTGAAATTAAAATTCGGGGCAATTGGCTGAATGAGTGGATGCAGAGGGGGTCCACACTTGCTGAATATGCTTGAAAATACTGGAAAAAACAACAAATAACAAAACCAAAAATGATCCTGGACCAACCGGACAAAAAAGAGAGAAATCCTTGGGTGCCGCAAAGTGAAGACAAGTGAAAGTGTTAGTGGCTCAATCATGTCCAACTCTTTGCGACCCCATGGACTGTAGCTCACCAGGCCCCTCTGTCCATAGGGCCCTCCAGGCAAGATTACTGAGTTGCCATTTCCTTCTCCAGGGCATTTTCCCAACTCAGGGATGGAACCCAGATCTCCTGCGTTGCAGGCAGATTCTTTACTGACTGAGCCACCAGGGAAGTCCCAGGAACTTAAAAGTCAGAATGTGTTCCAGGAGAGACATTTTGTAAGAAAACTTTCACATCTTAGGACAAACAGTTTCTGGAGAATAATATAAATGCACTGAACATGAACTCATAAAGGAGACAATGAAAAAGCACCATGAGGAAGAATCAGCAAGTTCACAAACATTTCCTCTCAAAGGCATTCTAAGAATTGTAGATATTAGAGTAATCTGAAAGAGGCTACAAATTAACTATGTTGGGCAAAAATATGGAGAAAGAATAAAACCTAAAACGAAAGAAAGGAACACTAGGGAAAATTTATGGGGTAATTTTCTATATGTCATCCTTTAGAAACATTTCCTCCTGGATTTCTAGTTCCTTTGCATCAATAGATATGTTTGCCCCTTAAAGACACCTGTATGTTTTTGCTAGAGCTGCTATAAAAAAAATACCACCAGACTGAGTGGCTTAAATAGCAGATATCT
The DNA here is from genome assembly GCF_000754665.1 of Bison bison bison. Classification (NCBI taxonomy): domain Eukaryota; kingdom Metazoa; phylum Chordata; class Mammalia; order Artiodactyla; family Bovidae; genus Bison; species Bison bison. The sequence goes on along the minus strand of NW_011494920.1, from coordinate 1,998,964 downwards.
GGTGGTGGTGGTTTAGTCGCTAAGTCATGTCCGATTCTTGCCACCCCATGGACTGGGAACCTACCAGCCTCCTCTGTCTATGGGATTCTCCAGGCAAAAATACTGGAGTGGGCTGCCATTTCCTTCTCCAGGGGATCGTCCTGACCCAGGAATAGAACCCAGGTCTCCTGCAATACAGGCAGATTCTTTAACGACTGAGCTACAAGGGAAGCCCAGCAGATAGCTATTGTCTCACAATTCTGAAGGCTAGAAGTCTGAGATCAAGGTTGGTTACTCTGAAGCATATGCGGGAGAATTTGTTCCACGTCTCTCTCCTAGCTTCTAGTGGTTTGTTGGTCATCTTTGGTGCATCTCTATTTTCATCTTCACATGGTGGTCTCTCAGTGTGTGCCTGTCTGTGTCCAAATCTTATAAAGACACAAGTCATATTGGACTGGGGGCCACCCTACTCTAGTATGACCTTATTTTAACTAATTATATAAATTGTTGCAGTTGTTCCACGGTGGCTAAGTCGTCTCCAACTCTTTGTGACCCAATGGACTGAGTATGCCAGGCTCCTCTGTCCTCCACTATCTCCTGGAGTTTGCTCAAAGTCATGTCCATTGAGTTGGTAATGCCATCTCCTTCTTCTTTTGCCTGCAGTCTTTCCCAGCATCAAGTTCTTTACCAATGAGCTGTCTCTTCACATCAGGTGGCCCAAGTATTGGCGCTTCAGCATCAGTCCTTTTAATGAATATTCAGGATTGATTTCCTGTAAGATTGACTAGTTTGATCTCCTTGTAGTCCATGGGACTCTTGAGAGTCTTCCCCAGCACCATGGTTTGAAAGCATCAGTTCTTTGGCACTCAGCCTTCTTTATGGTCCAGCTCTCACATCCATACATGACTACCGGAAAAACCATAGATTTGACTGTATGGACCTATATATTAATTAACATTTAAATAAGCTATTGTTTCCTGATCATCAATGCCGTCCCGCTTCGATTTCCCTGGATCCACCGGGGCTGGACCCCAGCAAGTGGCGCCCAAACAGGGACAGTGGTGCTCAGAACAGGTTAATTCGAAGGTAGGTACCTCAGAGCAAGTTTTGAATTTACGAGACGGATAGGACCTCACTCAGGGTGCTGCGGACCCCCCTGAAGGACAGACAGAGCAAGTAGAAGTGGGAAGTTTTGAAAGTGTAAAAGGGATTTGAGAGAAAACCCGGTTTCTGGAGTTAAAAGGTTGAAAGAAACCTGATCTTTGAAAACTAAAACTAAATCTTCTACAATATTTAATTTTCTGATATGGGTAACACTGAAACTAAAAAAAGACAACTCTTTATAAAGTACAAAATAAATAAAAATATTCTAAAAAAAAAAAAAAGTGGGAGACTGCTCTACCTCCCAAGGATAGAGAAAGATCTAAAGATAGAAAAAGAGCTAAAGAGTGAAAAGGAGAGAGGAACGGAGAAGGAAGGAATCAGGGAACACAGCAAGATAGAGAAAGGAAGAAAAGAAGTTAGAAAAAGAGATACAGAGAGAAAGAGGGAAGAAAAAGTTAGAGAGAAAAAGGATAAAGGGAAAGAAACGAAGGAAAGAGAAGGGTAGCGAGAAAGGCAGGAAGAGAGGGAGAGAGACAGTAAGAAGAAAGAAGGGAGAATGAAGGAGGGAAACAGGAAGGAAATTATAGAAAGTGAAAGAAAAGAGAAGAGGAAGGAAAGAAGATAGAGTGAGGGAAAGATAACTTGAGAAAGATTTAAAGAGAAGAAGGAAGAAAAAATCAGCAGAGGAGAGAGGAGAGGACTTACAGGACGCTGTGGCCAGGCGCCCTGGTGAGCTCCCTCCCACTCTGCACAAACCTTTAAAAAACTTATCCACCACTTTCTGATTTAAGGCGATCACCACCACCTCTGTCTGTGCCTCGCAGAGCCCAAGAGTTCCCCACTTTGCCTGCAAAGCGTCTCAAAATGTTGCCTAAGCCTAAGGAAGATAAAAAGTTTTTTGAACAGTGGAGCTTTTAAAACAGACTGCCTGTACAATATGCAGAGCGTGCTCCTTGGAGAAAACCCCCTCAGGGTGGTCCCACCCAGGCTAAGAGAAAAGCAGAACGGTAAGGGGATTTAGCAACAATATTAACCCCTGACATGCCAGTTACTCCAATTCCAACGGGAGTGGCTGGCTCCCTACCTGAGGGCATTGTAAGATTTGTGCTGAGGTGTAGCTCGCTTTCTTTTAAAAAAATTTCAGTGGTGCATGGTGTAGTTGATTCTGATTATATTGAGAAATTAAAGTCTTGATCTGACCACCTACCAAAACTGTACAAATTAATAAAGGTCAAAGAGTAACATAGCTTTTGCTTTTACCTTATTATCAGACAGGAAAAAACTTGACTTCTCAGGCTAGGATCCACAGAGCATTTGGATCTAGTGATCTAGCCTTTTTGGTGCAGGAAATTACAGCTCCAAGGCCTTTAAAAGATCTTTTACTTCAAGGGAATAAAATGTCAGGACTGAGTTATAAGCAGTTATTTAGGCTTTTCAACATTTAAGAGACAACACCTTCAATCTTTTGACTGACTCCCAATATATTGTAGGGTTGTTTCCTCATATAGAGACTGCTAATATTCCAGAAAATAAAACTACTATTTTCTCCTTGTTATCTGATTTACAGAAAGATATTAAACACAGAGATAAAAATATTTTGTGGGCCATATTACAGCCCATTCTGGCTTGCCCGGCCCTTGACATGAAGGAAATGCTTTGGCAGATGCATTGACTAAAGTAATTGCTTTAAACTTATATAAAAAGATTGATAAGGCCAAAAATTCTTACAAAATTCACCATCACAATGCAGCTGGTTTAAGGTATAAATTTCATATCCCAGCCAGATTTGTTGCTAACTTGTGGGAAAGGGTATGCTTGTATTTTTCCTCAGGACGCAGATTCGCCAATTTGGATTCCGGACAGGCTAGGTCTGCGGCACATGCACTTGCTTGCCCTGCCCCCCAGCCAGCTCTCGCCTCTGTGCTGCCAGCCGCGCCCTGCACCCTCCTCGGTGCATCCTGCAACCTAGAGCAAAGGAGGTTGTGCTGTGAGTGAGGGCCAGAGAGGAAAGCGCACCCACAGAGTGCCGTCCAGACCAGTGCGGCCCCACCGGAGAGAGGGAAACACCCCAAGCCCAAGCAGCGGCGGCTAGCCTGAGTCCATGAACCCCGCCCCTCTGCCGGCCAAGGGCACCGCAGCCCACAACCTGCCGCTCGCATTCTGCCTCCTGATGCTGGGGACACTGCTCCCCTGGGCCGACGTCTGCAGCTGCTCCCCGGTGCACCTGCAACAGGCGTTTTACAATTCAGACGTAGTGATCAGGGCTAAAGCAGTCAGTAAAAAAGAGGTGGACCTAATATAGTAACTTGTGAACAATGTATGCTCTCATCTTGTTTAAACCCTCAATATAATGTTTGGTCCTTTGTGGTGGTGTTGTGAACAATGTATGCTCTCATCTTGTTTAAACCCTCAATATAATGTTTGCTCCTTTGTTGTGTTACAACGTCCACCTTATATGGTCTTGCTGTATTACAACAACTGCAAGATTTAATGAGACAATGGCGGTTTGTGGGTCTACTTATTTTGGGAATATCAGCTTTAATAGCAGCAATTACTTCTGTTACTGTGGCAGCAATATCATTGACTCAACAAGTGCATACTGCCCAATATGTTGATACCATGTCTAAAAATGTTTCTCTAACTCTAGCAACACAGGAAGCTATAGATAGAAAGTTGGAGTTGAGGGTAGATGCCTTGAAGGAGGTAATAATGCATAGTGGGACTGAGTTACAGGCTTTAAAAGTGAAAATGGCTCTGACATGCCACGCTGATTACTGGTGGATATGTGTGACATCTTAAAAGGTAAACGAGACAGATTATAAATGGAAAAACATTAAAAATCATATTTCAGGTATTTGGAACAGCTCTGAAATTGGCCTGGACTTAGGGAAACTTCATAATCAAATACAGACCTTGGAACACTCTTGACTGGATTTTACCGCAGCTGGAACAGCTAATGACTTCTATCATACCTTCTCTAACTTTGTTTCTGGAAAAAACATTCTGTCTAATATCTTTAGTTATGCTGCTGTTGGTGCTCTAATTCTGCTTCTCATAATCATTCTTCCTTGTATTGTCAGGATTCTTTGGCAGAACATTCAGAGGCTCATAACTGAGCTGCATCTGGCTGTTTTAAGAAATAAAAAAGGGGGAGATGCCGGGAACCAGCGTGAGGAACTCCGCCTGTGGCAAAGGTCATGAGGAAGGAGGCTCGATATATGTAAATGCGGGATGGAGCCTCAGGAGTCCCCCTGGAAATTCTCGAGCATCTACCCCCAAAACCAGAGTCTGCCTACTTTACTGATTTGTGCTCTCACCTACACCTCTGACTTTACAGGCGGCTGTCCCCCACCACCTCTCTCTGAAAAAGAGTTAACTTACAGCTCCAGTTAATAATAATTCCTGGGCGTGACAAGAGTGTTTCAACCTACAGACTCCTCTAAAGGTTCTCTAGCCTGCCTGACAGGTTTGTCCGGCCACATGTGATTATTCACAGCCTCCCAACCATGAGAGGCACGAGATGCTTTAAACCTTCTAAAAACAGGTTCTTTTGAGAAGTTAGGAAATTATTAGTGTAGTATAGTGGGCTGATTAGAAATTGTATTGGTGAAGGGTTTTTCATTTGTTGAGCCAATGTTTGCTGCTAAGTCTCCACATCCCCTGCCCTTATACACATTAATGAATATATAGAAGAAATGAATATTAACCTTTGATATTAATCACATCAGACCTTAGGCTAAGCAAATTCTTTCCTTAATTAAAGCCCACTGCACCCTCATCTTATAGAAATGTAACTTTATCTGGTACCTTCGGAAGGTGGCGTCTGTTTTAAGAATAATCACCCCTGGAGAAATAAGTGTTCTGGTTGACTGACCGCTGTCACAAGGAGAGGGTCATAAATTGTTAGCAGGCCCCCTGGCCAGAAGATGATGTAACACCCCTAAGACCTTTGTATACATTTGTATGAAGCACCTGATTTTGATAAAATCAGGACTGCTGACCCTGTGTGACTTTTGTATTACATCTCTGTGTATAAAAGTGGACCCTGGAAAATAAAGAATGGGATCAGTTCCTAGAAAGACTGGTCTCCTCATGTCATTCTTTCTCTCACTTTCTGGCTGAATTCCCATCTGGAACGTGGAGGCTCATCAAACCTACTAATTATGCCTGGGCTTCTAAGATCTGACCAGGGAGACCTTAGTGTCTCCTCTCCTTCAGGAGAACAGAAGGACGCCTGTGGCCTACGTAGGTGATGCAAATTTCTTGTCTTGAAATTTTATTGGCTTTCCACGTAAACCAAGTTATTCAGCCTCTATTCTCCACTGAATTTTCCTACTGAGCTATCCTTATTCAACCACTCTTTATATCTTTAATTAACATTTAAATAAGCTATTGTTTCCTGATCGCCAATGCCATCCCCGCTTCGAATTCCCTGGATCCACCGGGGCTGGACCCCGGCAGTGATAGCTTTTCTTCCAAGGAGCAAGCAGTCTTTTAATTTCATAATTGTAGTCTCCATCTGCAATGATTTTGGAGCCTAATAAAATAAAATAAAATTGCATATGCAATGACCTTATTTTCAAGTAAAATTACCTTCTAAGATTTGGATGTTAAGTCTTCAACATAAGAATGGGTGGGGTGGGGGGGAGGGGGGCACACATCAGTCCATAACAACATTCAAATAAAAGGTGGTTATTTTTAGAATTTTTCAGTCTTATTAGAGCAAGAGAACTGCAGAAATCCTCCAAACTCTTCATTCTGTACCAAAAATGGATTGCTTTTGACTTCCTGGTGGCTCAGACAGTAAAGTGTCTGTCTACAATGCGGGAGACCGGGGTTCAATCCCTGGGTTGGGAAGACCCCCTGGAGAAGGAAATGGCAATCCACTCCAGGACTATTGCCTGGAAAATCCCATGGACAGAGGAGCCTGGTAGGCTACAGCCCATGGGGTCACAAAGAGTCCGACACAACTGAGCAACTTCACTTTCTTTCACTTTCTTTGTATAGATAAGAGAGATATTTCAGACAACCTCCAGACATGCATAGTATGTACCATCAAGATGCAAGACTCTGCCCCATAGTAGCCAGAAAGACAGGAAGCTTCTCTATTACAAGCTCCTAGGACTTATAACGTCTAGTCAAGGCTATGATTTTTCCAGTAGTCATGTATGGATGTGAAAGTTGGACTGTGAAGAAGGCTGAGCGCCGAAGAATTGATGCTTTTGAACTGTGGTGTTGGAGAAGACTCTTGAGAGTCCCTTGGGCTGCAAGGAGATCCAACCAGTCCATCCTAAAGGAGATCAGCCCTGGGATTTCTTTGGAAGGAATGATGCTGAAGCTAAAACTCCAGTACTTTGGCCACCTCATGCGAAGAGTTGACTCATTGGAAAAGACTCTGATGCTGGGAGGGATTGGGGGCAAGAGGAGAAGGGGACGACAGAGGATGAGATGGCTGGACAGCATCACTGACTCACTGGATGTGAGTCTGAGTGAACTCTGAGAGTTGGTGATGGACAGGGAGGCCTGGCGTGCTGCGATTCATGGGGTTGCAAAGAGTCAGACATGACTGAGCGACTGAACTGAACTGAACTGAGGACTTATAATGTTCAATTCAGTTCAGCTCAGTTGCTCAGTCATGTCCAACTTTTTGCGACCCCATGGATAGCAGCACGTTAGGCCTCCTTGTCCATCACCAGCTCCCACAGTTTACTCAAACTGATGTCCATTGAGTTGGTGATGCCATCCAACTAGCTCACCCTCTGCCGTCCCCTTCTCCTCCCACCTTCAATCCTTCCCAGAGAGAGGACTTATAATATAGCTTTCAGAAAACTACATTTGTCACTATTTTCAGAATTCTTGTGTCCAGTATAGGTCTGAACAGATAATATCAGAATTAGTAATATATTTAATGTTTTTAAAACAATGAAAATGGACATGTAAAATATGCTCATTTGCTTTTTAAGTCCTAGCCAATGACTGGATGAAAATATTAATAGTGACTCCAAAACATGTATATATTTTTGAGATAATTCCGTTGCTATTGACCTGACATCAACCCTCTGCTACAGTAGTCCCCCAGGGTTGTTTTGGTTGTTCATTACTAAATCATTTTTAAATAATAACATTAATAGAATTTTCTGGAAAGAAATATGAAGAGGGTCCAGTAGATATGAATATAAAGTTCTTACTAGACTACCTGAATCATAGCAACTGCTCAGCAAATGCTGGTTATTATTCTTAAAATATAGCAGGTATCATATTTAAAAAAATAATTCTCCATGATGCATTTCCCTTTCCTGGTAATATGATTTATTCAGTGGCATTCTTATGCCTTTATTTTTCCTCAAAAGAAAGAAGGGTCAACATCCCCCACGGAAAGGAGAGTCCGTAATATAGTGAAGTCAGAAATGTAAACACAGGATTAAATTATGTGAATAGTTTAGGAAGTGGAGGAGCCACTTTGACCTGAAGGGAAAAGGTGGTGGGTCTGTATATGTTAGATCTAGAGGATAAAGAGGGCTTCCCTGCTGGCTCAGATGGTAAAGAATCTGTCTGCAATGCAAGAGACCTGGGTTCGATCCCGGGGTTGGGAAGATCCCCTGGAGAAGGGAACGGCTACCCACTACAGTATTGTTGCCTGGAGAATCCCATGGACGGAGGAGCCAGGCAGGCTATAGTCCATGGGGTCGCAAAGACTTGGACATGACTGAGCGACTTTCACACTTTTACATATATATAGAGAGAAAGAGAGGAACAAAAGAGAATTGGAGAAGCTCTTATCTTGCAGTTTCTATTTTCTCTTTGAGGTGTGAAACAAGACCATTGGTGGAAAATTTAAAGCGTCAATGGAGTAGAGAATTTTTTTTCTTTTGGCTGCATGGCATGTGGGATCTTAGTTCTCTGATTAGAGATCAAACTCATGGCCCCTGCAGTGTAAGTGTAGAGTCTTAATCACTGGACTGAGAAAAGACCCTGGAGTAAAGAATCCGAGAAGGTTAAAGAGCTGGAACCACTAATCAAAGAAAATAAATGTCAACCACATCAAGAAATTTTTGAGTCCAATTAGACCAAAGAGTCCAATCGAAGCCACCACTTTTTAGCTGAGACCAGTAAATACAGTGTTATTTGCTTAACATTATCCTATTCTGTCTTATGTTATATTCTTGTTTCTTTTCTTTTCTTTTTTTACTTTGCCCGATTTGATTTAATTGGTAAAGACAAAGTTGGGTGCCTTGTGGACACAAACTGAGAAGTGATTAGATTCAATCTGGACTGGGTGGGCTGTATGGGAGCAGAGGGAGAAGGGGAGGATAAGGGAGCTTGGGTGTAGTTGAAGCCTTTGACTAACCAAGTAGGAGAGGAATTGACACCAGGATGCTCTGATGGTGGAAAAGCAAGTATAATATCTCCATGGAGGAATAACATATTTGATGTCAGGAAAGGGAAGAGGGAATGGAAGGACAGGAGGTGTTGCCAAGAAAGTGGGAGTTTTTATTTCAAGAACTGAGGTTGGAGAAATTCCAAATAGTTGATCCAGTGTCTGAGATGCAGAAAATGGAAGGTCTCCAGATAGCCAGGGGACAGGGTAAAGAAGGATGTGATGCCTTAAGAAGAGGCAAAGGTGTTCACAAAGGCAAACTGTCCATTTCCCAGTCTTAAAGTCCCTGGCTGTTCTTCTGTGAGAGCATGATCTCAAAATAGGTTGCTTTCCTTAGTTCTCTCTCCTCACCAGCCCCTGTCTGGCATGTTATATCTTTTCAAGGTCGTGTAACAAATCACATTCCCAATCAGGAGCAGCACAGGGACATAAATCAATGTAATTTATGCTTGCTTCTTTCTTCTTCAAAGACTTGTCTAAATGAAACATTACAATATATTTGAGTTACACAAATTAAATGCTGGCTTAAAAAAACTTAGTGCTTGTACTTTTTAACCTTCAAAGAACTTCATATATATTGAGGTCATTAATTTTTTAACACTTCTAGAGGTAGCGTCGGAGAAGGCAATGGCAACCCACTCCAGTACTCTTGCCTGGAAAATCCCATGGACGGAGGAGCCTGGTGGGCTGCAGTCCATGGGGTCGCTAAGAGTCGGGCATGACTGAGCGACTTTACTTTCATTTTTCACTTTCATGCATTGGAGAAGGAAATGGCAACCCACTCCAGTATTCTTGCCTGGAGAATCCCAGGGACAGAGGAGCTTAGTCGGCTGCCATCTATGGGGTCGCACAGAGTCGGACACGACTGAAGTGATTTAGCAGCAGCAACAGAGGTAGCGTAATTCAGTCTTTGCATTGAACTTGTTCAAAAGATTAGCACAGAGGGTGAGGAACTATTTGGTTACCAGATGCAATTTTCAGCTGCAAGAACTGGCCTTGGAGATGGTATTGCTTTGGCCACTTCTGACACTTCTCACCTATTCAAAATCGCAGAGGTAGTTTTGACAGGGATTTGTATGACATGTTGGAGTATGAAGGGTAAACAATAGCAGATGAAGTAAGGAGGTTCACTGTGTCTTCTGCAGGAACCATGTCCTAAGGAAGAATTAAGACCCCACAGCTGAGATGGGAATTGTTGTCCCAAAGTTGTCAAGTAGAACGAACAGGGGCCTCATAATTAAATAGCTGAAAAAATGTACAGTTGGCTCTGTTCTTGGCAGAGGTGGGGAGAACCGTGAACTGCTGGGATGGATGGATCTGCAGATGGGAAGCTTCAGGAATCATAGTGCTGATGAGAGAGGGCACAGTGGAACTCTTCAGAATTTCAATAAATGAGACCAGAACAGCAACCACTGTCCACAATTTCACTCAAATCTTAGTTTTATCCTTTTGTAACTTTTTGTTAGTGAGGCAAGTAGTTGCATATACCCACCTTTTCTGGAATTCCTGGCACAAAGAGGTGCTTAAAAATCTTGTTTGATAGTAATGGTTCTTTCTTTTCTTTTTTGTAGTTTAATTTTAAAATGTTTTATTTTTAATTAAATTATTATTATTATTTTTTTTTTTTGGCCACTCGATTCTCATCTGGAGCAGAAGAAAAGGAACAGAGAATCAAAGTTTTTAAAAAAGAGTGGAAGATGAAGCTTCAATTTTTTAAGCATTTGTGTGTATGAGGAAGTAAGAACCAGGAGATGGTGATGGAGGAGTTAGATGCAGTCCCTGTCCTCTGTTGTCAGTGTCTGGGAGAAAGCCTTTGATGGTTCCTGGAACACAAAACTCCAACTGGTGGACACGGAAGGATGCTAGGTTTGGCGGCATTTCTTTTGTGTGTTGCTCTTCCTGAAAAGGACAGAAACTATGGAATAGACTCACAGGCAGAAAGTGAGAACAAGGAATGATTGTGTCAAGCAGCTAGTCCTTGTGAAGAATCAAAATCAGTTGCTCTTTATCTGTGGATGGCTTGACTCAGGAGACCTGTTCCATATCTACTTTCCTGATCTTTCTCCTCCTGCTTCCGTTCAGGATGAATAATGGAGGCAAGAGAGCAAGACAGAAACGAATTCTTCTAATCCTGGGTATGTATAAACCCTATTGAAAATAGATTGCAATTTTCTGGTGGAGTCTTTAGGGTTTTCTATGTAGAGGATCATGTCATCTGCAAACAGTGAGAGTTTTACTTCTTCTTTTCCAATTTGGATTCCTTTTATTTCTTTTTCTGCTCTGATTGCTGTGGCCAAAACTTCCAAGACTATGTTGAATAGTAATGGTGAAAGTGGGCACCCTTGTCTTGTTCCTGACTTTAGAGGAAATGCTTTCAATTTTTCACCATTGAGGACAATATTTGCTGTGGGTTTGTCATATATAGCTTTTATTATGTTGAGTTACGTTCCTTCTATTCCTGCTTTATGGAGAGTTTTTATCATAAATGGATGTTGAACTTTGTCAAAGGCTTTCTCTACATCTATTGAGATAATCATATGGTTTTTATTTTTCAATTTGTTAATATGGTGTATTACATTGATTGATTTGCGGATATTGAAGAATCCTTGCATCCCTGCGATAAAGCCCACTTGGTCATGGTGTATGATCTTTTTAATATGCTGTTGGATTCTGATTGCTAGAATTTTGTTAAGGATTTTGCATCTAATGCAAAATCTAAGGATTTTTGCATCCAATATCACTGGTGAACATAAGCACCTATGTTCATCAGTGATATTGGCCTGTAGTTTTCTTTTTTGGTGGCATCTTTGTCAGGCTTTGGTACTAGGGTGATGGTGGCCTCATAGAATGAGTTTGGAAGTTTACCTTCCTCTGCAATTTTCTGGACGAGTTTGAGTAGGATAGGTGTTAGCTCTTCTCCCTAAATTTTTGGTAGAATTCAGCTGTGAAGCCATCTGGACCTGGGCTTTTGTGTGCTGGAAGATTTCTGATTACAGTATCAATTTCCTTGCTTGTGATGGGTCTGGTAAGATTTTCTATTTCTTCCTGGTCCAGTTTTGGAAAGTTGTACTTTTTTAAGAATTTGTCCATTTCTTCCATGTTGTCCATTTTATTGGCATATAATTGCTGATAGTAGTCTCTTAGGATCCTTTGTATTTCTGTGTTGTCTGTTGTGAT
>NW_011494920.1:1984654-1987226 GCF_000754665.1 Bison bison bison | reverse complement strand
TGTGTTTTCATTTTCATTCATTTCTATGCAAATTTTGATTTCTTTTTTGATTTCTTCTGTGATTTGTTGGTTATTCAGCAACGTGTTGTTCAGCCTCCATATGTTGGAATTTTAAATAGTTTTTCTCCTGTAATTGAGATCTAATCTTACTGCATTGTGGTCAGAAAAGATGCTTGGAATGATTTCAATTTTTTTGAATTTCCCAAGGCTAGACTTATGGCCCAGGATGTGATCTATCCTGGAGAAGGTTCCATGTGCACTTGAGAAAAAGGTGAAATTCATTGTTTTGTGGTGAAATGTCCTATAGATATCAATTAAGTTTAACTGGTCTATTGTATCATTTAAAGTTTGTGTTTCCTTGTTAATTTTCTGTATAGTTGATCTATCCATAGGTGTGAGTGGGGTATTAAAGTCTCCCACTATTATTGTGCTACTGTTAATTTCCCCCTTCATACTTGTTAGCATTTGTCTTACATATTGCAGTGCTCCTATGTCGGGTGCATATATATTTGTAATTGTTATATCTTCTTCTTGGATTTACCCTTTGATGATTATGTAGTGACATTCTTTGCCTCTTTTCACAGCCTTTGTTTTAAAGTCTATTTTATCGGATATGAGTATTGCTATTCCTGCTTTCTTTTGGTCTCTATTTGCATGGAAAACCTTTTTCCAGCCCTTCACTTTCAGTCTGTATGTGTCCCCTGTTTTGAGGTGGGTGTCTTGTAGACAACATATGTAGGGGTCTTGTTTTTGTATCCATTCAGCCAGTCTTTGTCTTTTTGATGGGGCATTCAACCCATTTACATTTAAGGTAATTATTGATAAGTATGATCCCGTTGCCATTTACTTTGTTGTTTTGGGTACGAGTTTATACACTCTTTTTGTGTTTCCTGTCTAGAGAATATCCTTTAGTATTTGTTGGAGAGCTGGTTTGGAGAATATAAAATCAACACACAGAAATCCCTTGCATTCCTATACACTAATAATGAGAAAACAGAAAGAGAAATTAAGGAAACAATTCCATTCACCATGCCAACGAAAAGAATAAAATACTTAAGACTGTATCTACCTAAAGAAACTAAAGACCTATATATAGAAAACTATAAAACACTGGTGAAAGAAATCAAAGAGGACACTAATAGATGGAGAAATATACCATGTTCATGGATTGGGAGAATCAATATAATGAAAATGAGTATACTACCCAAAGCAATTTATAGATTCAATGCAATCCTTATCAAGCTACCAACGGTATTCTTCACAGAGCTAGAACAAATAATTTCACAATTTGTATGGAAATACAGAAAACCTTGAATAGCCAAAGCAATCTTGAGAAAGAAAAATGGAACTGGATGAATCAACCTGCCTGACTTCAGCTCTACTACAAAGCCACAGTTATCAAGACAGTATGGTACTGGCACAAAGACAGAAATATAGATCAATGGAACAAAATAGAAAGCCCAGAGATAAATCCACGCACCTATGGACACCTTATCTTTGACAAAGGAGGAAGGAATATACAATGGATTAAAGACAATCTCTTTAACAAGTGGTGCTGGGAAAACTGGTCAACCACTTGTAAAACAATGAAACTAGAACACTTTCTAACACCATACACAAAAATAAACTCAAAATGGATTAAAGATCTCCACGTAAGACCAGAAGCTATAAAACTCCTAGAGGAGAACATAGGCAAAACACTCTCCGACATACATCACAGCAGGATCCTCTATGACCCACCTCCCAGAATATTGGAAATAAAAGCAAAAATAAACAAATGGGACCTAACTAAAGTTAAAAGCTTCTGCACAACAAAGGAAACTATAAGCAAGGTGAAAAGACAGACTTCAGAATGGGAGAAAATGATAGCAAATGAAGCAACTGAAAACAACTAATCTCAAAAATATACAAGCAACTCCTAGGGCTCAATTCCAGAAAAATAAATGACCCAATCAAAAAATGGGCCAAAGAACCAAATAAACATTTCTCCAAAGAAGACATACAGATGGCTAACAAACACATGAAAAGATGCTCGACATCACTCATTATCAGAGAAATGCAAATCAAAACCACTATCAGGTACCATTTCACGCCTGTCAGAATGGCTGTGATCCAAAAGTCTACAAGCAATAAATGCTGGAGAGGGTGTGGAGAAAAGGGAACCCTCTTCCACTGTTGGTGGGAATGCAAACTAGTACAGCCACTATGGAGAACAGTGTGGAGATTCCTTAAAAAACTGGAAATAGAACTGCCTTATGACCCAGCAATCCCACTGCTGGGCATACACACTGAGGAAACCAGAAGGGAAAGAGACACATGTACCCCAATGTTCATCACAGCATTGTTTATAATAGCCAGGACATGGAAGCAACCTAGATGTCCATCAGCAGATGAATGGATAAGAAAGCAGTGGTACATATACACAATGGAGTATTACTCAGCCATTAAAAAGAATACATTTGAATCAGTTCTAATGAGGTGGATGAAACTGGAGCCTATTATACAGAGTGAAGTAAGCCAGAAAGAAAAACACCAATACAGTATACTAACGCATATATATGGAATTTAGAAT
>NW_011494920.1:1983096-1984554 GCF_000754665.1 Bison bison bison | reverse complement strand
TCAGTCAAGGTAATTGTCAAATCTATGTTTGAATACTTTCAGTGGTGGGAAATATACCACTTTCTTTGCTTAATCCTGTTCAATTTAGAGCATTAAATGCTATTTCTTGTAATAGCCAAAGTTTGATTCTCTAATATATATATAGATCTTAGATCCATGTCTTCAGCCTTGTAGAACAAATCTACAATCTTACAGTTATTTCTAGATTGCTCAGTTCACCCATAGATTTTTTACTTCCACATAAAACATCTCTACTTCACATGAAAAGGCTATGTAGTTGTTGGTGATTCTGGTGTCTTTCTAGTTTTCCCATATCTGGGGATGATCTTTTTATAAGGAACAGAATGGTGCATTCCCCTGCCTATATCCTAGATCTTGGATTTCATTATTGCAACCTAAAATTAGTGAGGGCTTCGGATGGGGAATCATCAATGAGTTTTATGTGGAGTAGTGCCATGGTGTGACTTTTATTTTAAGTTATCTGGTTACCTTGTAGGGATCCATTTAAAGAGAAGAGATTGGAAGGAGAGAACAAGTTACTGCAGTGGGAGAATTTGCATCAGAAAAGCAGCAATGGTGGGGAAAAGAGACTGTATTTTAGAAATAATAGAATATTGAATGGAGTGAAGAAGGAAAGAAAGGAATCAGGATGATGTCTAGATTTTTAGCTTGGCTGTTTGGTGATGAGTGATAGCACCACAAAATAAAGAAAGAAATCCCTGGAGTTTAGGTCAAAGATAAAAATCCTTCTGATTTTATTTAGCTTATATTCCTTCATCGCTCTACAAGAATATAAAGAAAAATAAGTCCTCTTTTTTTACAAATACACCATGTAGCCACATTCTCCTAATCTACCAACCTAGCGATCCTATCAGAAAAAAGGAGTGAGTGTTATTTGACACAACTAAGTTTTGACTGGTCTTTACATTCCTCTTCTGTATGTTCCTTGATCAATACTAATTGACTGTAATTAAGCAGCTAGATTTGGAAGTATTTTATATTTATTGTTAAGTGAAATAGTTTGGATTATAGTCTGAAAATTTTACAAATGTGTTTCTGAGACACAAAAAGATACAGAGCACACGAGGTGCTTTGTGTCTCTTACACTTCAGTTAACGACAGCGAAACCAAGGTCTTTATTAGCAAGATAAAGCAAGCCTGGGTTTTTATTGAAATTTTAGGGGACATGAAATTGTTAATCTGAAAT
Organism: Bison bison bison; assembly: GCF_000754665.1. NCBI lineage: Eukaryota > Metazoa > Chordata > Mammalia > Artiodactyla > Bovidae > Bison > Bison bison. Next base: position 1,983,347 of record NW_011494920.1, on the reverse strand, counting down.
CCAATTCTTGTTGCAATTTAAGGACAAGATGTTTGGAATAATAACACCTTGTAAAGAGGCATTACAGTAAATCATAAGAAAATGACACAAGAAGCACTATTCTTTCCTAAAGTGGTAAAATATTCTCTATTCTGTTTTTTTTTCCCTGTGGACAGCGTGTTCATACCATTTGTATTCATTTCCAAGTCACTTTTTTATATTTAAAATTGATCTTACTTATGCCTACCATTTATTTGCTTTGTGGATGGTAA
>NW_011494920.1:1982288-1982996 GCF_000754665.1 Bison bison bison | reverse complement strand
GACCCAGGGATCGAACTCAGGCCTCCTGCATTGGAGGCAGATGCTTTAACCTCTGAGCCACCAGGGAAGTTTGTTTAGTGGTCTTCAATTCCCAGGGTGCCTACCAGGGTAATTCACTTATAACTGATTGGCATGATTATTATACCATTTTGGTGAACACTATAATATCCCACAGAATATTGTTATTGCTGTTAGAATGACCACAAAATGAGACATACAGTTCCAAACATACCTAGTCATTTCCAGAAGGGGTGCAAATTATTTTGAATGGAAGATTCAAGGGACTGTCTGTACAATCAGTGAAATTTCCTCTCTGATTTTGCCTGATATTAACATTCCATTAGAGTCCATACATAATCGGGTTTTTGGAAAAAGCACTGAGGGTGATTTATTGATATTTCATCCTTAGGTGTAGTGAGAAGAAACTTTCCTTTATTCGAATTTTTGAAGTGAAGGCTCCAGAAGACTCATCAACCTCCCTTCCTCCACCCCTTGCCTGTCAAGGTTCAGACTGAGAATAGGCACAGATTCTCCCACTTCGGACACATGGCATGTGGCCAGGAAAGGGCAAGCTGTGCAAGAGTCTGAGTTACTATTACCAAGCCTCTTTTACCATGAGAGACCTGGGTTCGATCCCTGGGGTGGGAAGATCCTCTGGAGAAGGGAAAGGCTACCCACTCCAGTATTCTGGCCGGGAGAATCCCAAGC
>NW_011494920.1:1981045-1982188 GCF_000754665.1 Bison bison bison | reverse complement strand
ATGGATAAGAAAGCAGTGGTACATATACACAATGGAGTATTACTCAGCCATTAAAAAGAATACATTTGAATCAGTTCTAATGAGGTGGATGAAACTGGAGCCTATTATACAGAGTGAAGTAAGCCAGAAAGAAAAACACCAATACAGTATACTAACGCATATATATGGAATTTAGAATGATGATAACAATAACCTTGTATACGAGACAGCAAAAGAGACACTGATGTATAGAACAGTCTTTTCAAATCGGTGGGAGAGGGAGAGGGTGGGATGATTTGGGAGAATGGCATTGAAACATGTATAATATCATATATGAAACGAGTCGCCAGTCCAGGTTCGATGCATGATACTGGATGCTTAGAGCTGGTGCACTGGGATAACCCAGAGGGATGGTACAGGGAGGGAGGAGGGAGGAGGGTTCAGAATGGGGAACACATGTATACCTGTGGCGGATTCATTTCGATATTTGGCAAAACTAATACAATATTGTAAAGTTTAAAAATAAAATAAAAATAATAAAATGACTGTTGCTGTTGTTGTTGTTCAGCGGCTAAGTCGTGTCCAACTCTTTGTGACCCTATGGACTGTATTCCACCAGACTCCTCTGTCCATGGTATTTTCCAGGCAAGAATACTGGAGTGGGTTTCCATTTCCTGCTCCACCACTATCTCCTAGAGTTCACTCAAATACATGTCCATAAACGATGGAATGTAATATACATCCTAGGGAACATAGTCAATAATATTGTGATAAGTTTATATCGTGACAGATGGTTACTAGACTGTATATAAATTTCAAATCACTATGATAGATACCTGAGACTAATATACTATTGTATATCAACCATACTTGAACGAAAAAAAATAAATAAAAAGGGAAAAAGAGAGTTAAAAATGTTGAGGCAGGTAATTGGAAGGTGCGTATGACTGGCCAAAAGGGATAAGAGAGAAATTGTGTTTTATAGGTAAGACAGTGTTTGCCAGTATTTTAAACATTAAGTCTTATAATGGAAAAGTGTTTTATACTTTATAATTTTGGAAAAGTAATCATAGCATATTGGAATTTGAAGGATTTTAAAGTTCACATTAAATGACTTATTTGAATTATTGGAGGCTTCAACAGCTTGTATAATACTATGATCAG
>NW_011494920.1:1979619-1980945 GCF_000754665.1 Bison bison bison | reverse complement strand
CAGGTATGGGGAGGGAGGAGGGAGGAGGGTTCAGAATGGGGAACACATGTATACCTGTGGCGGATTCATGTTGATATATGGCAAAACTAATACAATATTGTAAAGTTAAATAATAAAATAAAAATAAAATAAATTAAATTAAAGAAAAGAAAAAAAGAAAATAGATTGTAATTTCACCCAATTTTAAATAATCACAAAAGTCCATCTACAATGAAAAAATCAATGGTTTAAGAGCATGACTGCTACATGCTGTGAGCTATGGGAAGAAGGGTTAAGTGACTTACTAGCAAGAAGAAAACCAGGCTTGGCAATAAATATCACCTACTACAGGGAAAATGTGTCTTGGAGACTGATATTTTTTTAACTCCTCAGATTATCAGTATTTAAAAACAAATGATACAATCAAAAGGTTTTTTGGCTTGCTTGTATTTTATTTTCAGATTTCCAGGCACAATTTCTTCCAAAGGTCCTGAGAAAGGTACTCAGATTTACCCTCCATTCTGAGTGGGAAAGCTCTCTTGTGTGGACAGTTGGGAAAGATTGTTTGGTGGTGGTTTAGTCACCAAGTCATGTCTGACTCTTGAGACCCCATGGACTGTAGTCCACCAAGCTCCTCTGTCCATGGGACTTCCCAGGCAAGAATACTGGAGTGGGTTGCCATTTCCTTCTCCAGGAGATCTTCCCGACCCAGGGATTGAACCTGGGTCTCCCGCATTGTAGGCAGGTGCTTTACCATCTGAGCCACCTTACTGCTAAATGTTGTCAATTAATTCACATTAAACCATGCTGTGCAGTCCATGGACACCTTGCCCTCAGACCAGAAATGCCCCATTGGTTTGCAGCGTTGGTATTAGAACATTTCTCAATATGACCAATTAAAGAATATGCATCCTTACCATTGTAAGCATTTATGTTAAAGGTTTAGGGGGGAAAGATAGCATATGAACCCTTATTGTTTCACTCATTTTACTAATTTTGCCCAAAATCAGGGCTGATATTTAGCTGGCCTGCACTGTTATGTCAGCCAGTAATCATTCTAATTAGTTGGTACTATGTGGTCCAAGTGATTAAATGTTTTGAATATTATCAATGCTCCAAATTAATAAACAACATATACAACTGGAAACAGTGTCAGATTTTATTTTTCTGGGCTCCAAAATCACTGCAGATGGTGATTGCAGCCATGAAATTAAAAGACGCTTATTCCTTGGAAGGAAAGTTATGACCAACCTAGACAGCATATGGAAAAGCAGAGACATTACTTTGTCAACAAAGGTCCATCTAGTCAAGGCTATGGTTTTTCCAGTGGTCATGTATGGATGTGAG
>NW_011494920.1:1978105-1979519 GCF_000754665.1 Bison bison bison | reverse complement strand
GCAGGAGCAAAATGATAGGATATCATCCCCCCTTGCCATAATTATATTGCATTTATTTAGCTTTTCTCAATTTTCCTTGAAAGGAGACATATGGGAAACTTAAGACCTAATTTCTTCCAAGAAGAGATTTCTAGTTCTGCAAATTTTTTTCATACCATAAAAGTAACAAAACTCATCATCCACAATAATGAAAATTATACGACAATAATGAAAATTATACCACATAGAGGAAAGTTTCTTCTCACTACACCTAAGGATGAAATATCAATAAATCACTCTCAGTGCTTTTTCCAAAAACCCAATTATTCTACTTTACAGAATTCATTGATGAGAATTTGTTTTATTTTTTTCCTACCTGGCCCTTTTCCCTCCTTCTGGCTCCATATGTCATAAACTCTGGATAGTAGAGGGAAGAATATTCTTAGGAATTTTTATTTCATCACAAGCTTTAAACCTGAGTTAAAAAATAAAATATTTTAGAATTTTTATTATCTATTAGTGTGCAAGGATACCTCTGAAGGACTTGGTGGGCCAATGCTCTGAGCCTGGCACTTCTTGGGTGATGGTGCTGCCCACTGATTTCTGTGAGAAACTTGTGGGTTGTAGTTATATCATAGTTTTTCTAAATCAAGGAGATCTTACTTACTTTAGCTAAGAATGTTAAAACTGAGGAGTTTGGATCAAGATGGTGAAGTAGGAAGATCCCACACAGAATATTATTTGGTGATACTTACTCAACTTCAGAATATTATTTGGTGATACTTACTGAATAGCCCTTTAAAATTACTCATACATATACATATATAATGGAATATAAGCCATAAAGAAGAATAAAATCTTGCCATTTACAACCAGCTGGACCTAGAGGGTATTATGCTAAGTGAAATAAGTCAGACAGAGGGGATTTGGGAATTAGGCAAAATATGTGAAGGTGATTAAAAGATACAAACTTTCAGTTATAAAATGACTATTGCGGGGAGGAGCTAAGATGGCAGAGGAGTAGGATGGGGAGAACACTTTCTCCCCCACAAATTAATCAAAAGAACATTTAAACGCCGAGTAAATTCCACAAAACAACTTCTGAATGCCGGCAGAGGACATCAGGCACCCAGAAAAGCAACCCAAGTCTTCGAAAGGAGGTAGGAAAAAATATAAAAGACAAAAAAAGAGACAAAAGAGGGAGGGACGGAGTTCTGTCCCGGGAAGGGAGTCTTAAAAAGAGAGAAGTTTACAAACACCAGGAAACCTTCTCACTGCCGAATCTGTGCCGAGCCTTGGAAGCACAGAGGGCAACATAACAGGGAGGAAAAATAAATAAACAATTAAAACCCGCACATTGCGAGCCCTACAGTAACTCCCCAGCGGAGAAGCAGCGCAGATGCCTGCGTCCGCCATTAGCGAGCAGGTACTGGGC
>NW_011494920.1:1977718-1978005 GCF_000754665.1 Bison bison bison | reverse complement strand
TGTCTTGAGTTTAGTATTGATATTGTGAAAATGAATGCAATTTGGATTTCACATTTAAAAAAAAAAAAAAAAAAGTATTATGAGCCAGAAGTGTAACTATTTCCATTGTAGGATTTTTATATTTGTCAATGGCAACCCACTCCAGTACTCTTGCCTGGAAAATCCCATGGATGGAGGAGCCTGGTAGGCGCAGTCCATGGGGTCGCTAAGAGTCAGATACAACTAAGCATCTTCACTTTCACTTTTCACTTTCATGCATTGGAGAAGGAAATGGCAACCCACTCCAG
>NW_011494920.1:1976040-1977618 GCF_000754665.1 Bison bison bison | reverse complement strand
AGAATCGATGCTTTTGAACTGTGGTGTTGGAGAAGAGTCTTGAGAGTCCCTTGGACTGCAAGGAGATCCAACCAGTCCATCCTAAAGGAGATCAGCCCTGGGTGTTCTTTGAAAGGACTGATGCTAAAGCTGAAACTCCAATACTTTGGCCACCTCATGCAAAGAGTTGACTCATTGGAAAAGACCCTGATGCTGGGAAATATTGAGGGCATTAGGAGAAGGGGACGACAGAGGATGAGATGGTTGGATGGCATCACCGACACAGTGGACATGCGTTTGGGCGGATTCCTGGAGTCGGTGATGGACAGGGTGGCCTGGCGTGCTGCAGTTCATGGTGTCGCAAAGAGTTGGACACGACTAAGCAACTGAACTGAACTGAAATGAACCACAGTAAGTCATGTACAAGTCCCCAAAGAGCAAGGAAAGGAGAACCTTATTGAGAGGAAAAGGAAGTTGGGAGGATTACAATAAATAATGAGTCCATGTTGTTTTACTGGCTGAGTTATTGCCAAGAAAGCAGTCTTTTTCCTGTTGGGCTCTGCTATCTTCGCAGGGTGTGAGATCTCCCTCTTTCCATCTCTCAATTTTATTTAACTGAGGTTTTTGCTTATTAAATTTTTTGCAGAAATTATTTAGGATAGTAATGATCTTTGTAGTAACTAAAACATCCAGTCAAATGAGGCTATAGTAGAAAGAGCCCTGGACTATGAGGCAAAAAAGACATGGACCTGGTCTCTTTTGCCAGTCAATCTGACTTTCTGTGTTTCTTTAAGCATTATTTTTTTTTTAATAATTCAATTTATTTATTTTATTTGGTTGTGCTGGGTCTTCATTGCTGGGTGGGCTTTTCTATAGTTGTAGTGATCTGGGGCTACTTTCTAGTTGCCGTGTGTGGACTTCTCACTCCAGTGACTTCTCTTGTTTTGGAACACAGGCACTAGGGCAAGCGGGCTTCAGTAGTTGTGGCATGTGGGTTCAGTAGTTGGAGCTCCAGGGCTAGAGCAGAGGCTCGGTAGTTGTGGCCCACGGGCTTAGTTGCTCTGAGGCATGTGGGATATTCCTGGCTCCGAGATCAAACCTGTGTCTCCTGCTTTGGCAGGCAGATACTTTACCACTCAGCCATCAGAGAAGCCCAAGCATTATTATCATTATTAAGTGTTTTTAAGTATTATGAGCCAGTATACTGTATTTATATATGGAATTTAGAAAGATGGTAACGATAACCCTGTATACGAGATAGCAAAAGAGACACTGATGTATAGAACAGTCTTACACTACTGTAAGTTTGTACAGATCATATTCCTAAGATGTGTCTTTGTTTAAGAAAGTCTTGATTACATAAATCATATTTAGAAAAAATATTTAGTTAACAGTTTATATCTGAACACTGTTTATATGTTATGAAAAATGCTTAATTACAAAGGCTGATGTATGTTTTATTTCTGTTTTTTAAATGACCTACAGTACTTGGTAGGTGTACTAAAATTGTTTGGGGAGTGGGGTTTAGAGACTTCTAATAGATGTATAGTTAATTTGGTAATTCTCTCGCATGAGGTATAAGCTTCCATATGCTGGTTA
>NW_011494920.1:1971512-1975940 GCF_000754665.1 Bison bison bison | reverse complement strand
CTAAGAGTCAGATACAACTAAGCATCTTCACTTTCACTTTTCACTTTCATGCATTGGAGAAGGAAATGGCAACCCACTCCAGCGTTCTTGCCTGGAGAATCCTAGGGATGGGGGAGCCTGGTGGGCTACCATCTATGCGGTTGCACAGAGTTGGACAGGAATGAAGTGACTTAGCAGCAGCAACATACTTGCTTTTCTCAATAAGAAAGAGGAAAACTAGAGTCTCTGGAGTCTGAAGTGTTTGAATCTTATTAACTATTGCTTCTGGCTATAGAGATCCAAGTGAGATTTTCAAGCTGAGTTCAGAAGAGCAGTCTGTCTTTCTGAGCTGTAGTGTTGCCAGTAATTGTGAGCCAGGTGTTACACTTGGTAAATGAAGATATTTGATTACTAAAAAAAAAGAAAAAAAGAAGAGTATGGTTTGTGGAGTGTCAGCAGCAGGGCTTGGAGCTGTTTTCACGCATGAGGGACAACGTCTGAGGTCAGGAGTGATCAACAAATTAAACTTTTCAGACTCCATCTTTCTGTCTTCCAAGATATATTTTTTAAAAGTGCATTGCCTCAGGGCTCTCTTTCAACAGCTGTCTGCCATTTGAATATGGAATGTCTTAACTGGCTTCCCTGGTGACTCAGTGGTAAAGAATCTGCCTGCCAATGAAGGAGATACGGGTTTGATCCCTGGGCTGGGAAGATCCCTTGGAGGAGGAAATGGCAACCCACTCCAGTATTCTCGTCTGAGAAAACCCATGGACTCTGTCCTGGCAGGCTACAGTCCATAGGGTCACAAAAGAGTTGGATATGACTTACTGACGAAACAACAATGATAACTATTTCAATGTCCTTTCTTAAATTATATTCCCTGGGCAGCTTGCCCTTGTGTTGTTGGCTTGTCAGCTATTAGACACTGATTTACAATAGCTTGAAAAAACATAAAGCCTGCGACTAACAATATGACAATGGCCATCTGCCAATACATTCTTGGCTCGTTTCCAAGAGGTTGCAATGGTGGTATGATACAAGATATGAACTCCCAGTTTCTACCTGGGTCTGACTCTAGGTCATCATTTGGGATATTTGCAAACCCCAGAGGGAAGAAAATTTATCTGGATCATCTCAGATTCTTTTCCTATTGTCTATTGTTTCTCTCAGTTCCTCTTTGTTACTGCATTATTGTTTTGTTTTGCTTACTCAGTATACTTTTATCAACTACCAGGCATTGCATATGAAAATTGGAGGTGATCTGGATTGTGTTATCTCTTTCCAGAGAGTTTACTGTATCCTCTGCTCGGTATGTCTAGTGGAGGCAAATCAACCTAACCAAGTGAACCAAAATCTGGGTTTCAGTTTCCTGAAGATTTAACCACCTTCCTGGTTGTTTTGAAAGAGTGTGTTAAGTGGTCACTGTAGTGCCTCTCCCTTGATGGATCATGATATTCAGTTTTGTCTTCTCAACTATAAAAGATTTTTTTAAATCTGTCTTGATTTGCAGTGGCTTTATGTTTAGCCTCTTAGCTTCTTGCCCTAATTAGCTCAGTTCAGAAAATGTCTTGACAAGGAGAACCAACTGAGTATCATGCTCACCTTTTACATCTCTCTTCCCTTCAGTCTATACTCTCAAAACTTGGGTGCCTTGTCAGCACCAAACTTGATTTTTGTTTACTGAGCCTTGTGAGATTACAAAAATTCTTGCTTAGATTATCTACTTGTGTGTGTGTGTGTGTGTGTGTGTACTGAGTGGTACCTGACTCTTCTGCAACCCCTTGGACGGTAGCCTGCCAGGCTTCTCTGTCCAAGGAATTTTCCAGGCAAGAATACTGAAGTGGGTTGCCATTTCCTCCTCCAGGAAATCTTCCTGACCCAGGGATGGATCCTGTGTCTCTTAAGTCTCCTGCCTTTGCGGGCAGATTCTTTACCACTGTGCCACCTGGGAAGCCCATCTACTTTTTTTAGCAATGGCTAAAGATTTTAATGTATGGATGTGAGAGTTGGACTGTGAAGAAAGCTGAGTGCCGAAGAATTGATGCTTTTGAACTGTGGTGTTGGAGAAGACTCTTGAGAGTCCCTTGGACTGCAAGGAGATCCAACCAGTCCATTCTGAAGGAGATCAGCCCTGGGATTTCTTTGGAAGGAATGATGCTAAAGCTGAAACTCCAGTACTTTGGCCACCTCATGCGAAGAGTTGACTCATTGGAAAGACTCTGATGCTGGGAGGGATTGGGGGCAGGAGGAGAAGGGGATGACAGAGGATGAGATGGCTGGGTAGCATCACTGACTCGATGCACATGAGTCTGAGTGAACTCTGGGAGTTGGTGATAGACAGGGAGGCTTGGCATGCTGCGATTCATGGGGTCACAAAGAGTCAGACACAACTGAGCGACTGAACTGAAAGATTCTAAACCTATCTTTTGAAATCTATAATTGAGAGATGCCCTGAGAGGCAAGCAACATTCAGAATTCATCTTACCTTTCTGCACCTCTCTATTCACCGGGATCTTGACCCCTTAAGTGTTGGTTGCCTCATCAGTGTTCCAGCCTTTAAAGAAATTGCTTAAAAAATTTTTTTAGTTGGCTTTTCTTATTGTTCTTGGCATGAGGGATAGTCTGCAACAAGCAACTTTCATTAAAGGTAAAAGTGAAAGTTCCTGATTTCCAATTTAAGAGTGGTCATAGTCATTCAACTGTTGAAACAAATGTTTATTAAGTATTTGCTCTATTCCAAATAATGTATTAAGTGTCAGAGTTTTAAGGATGAAGAAAATATAATTTCTGGCATCCAAAGATTCGTATTTGTTAGGAGGGATAAAAACTGTAATCATGGATTATCTTAGTTGGATACTCCCATAGCCCCCAGATTAAGAGCACTGTTTGGGTGGATACAGGTAGATTATGGGGAGAGGAGGATACTGGGAAATTGGAGGGGGAACACTGCAAAGAGTTAAATAGAGAAAGGAAAGAAAATTCAAGGGAATGAGCTAAATTCGGTTACTGGTGTAGGCAACAGGGGTTCAGTTCCACTGGGGTCTCTATGAGGAACCATGTAAAATGTTTCAAGATGGCTTGCCCACAGTGTGCAAGAGGGGAATATTTGTCCACTGGCTCTTTCCTCATGAATGAAGTATTGAGCCAAAGGGGATTAAATTCTCACTCCTTCATATTTCATATAAGTCAGAATGGTTGGAATGTTCCTGCAGTCACCCCCTACACTGAGGAAGAGCAGAAACACCAGGGAAGAAAGTGAGAGAAAAGTTAGTGTAACAATCACTGAAGGAAAATGGTAAGCCTAGAGGTTGTAAGACAGGGAATAAAAGATTCTCACCATAGGAAGCAAAGAAAGATGAGGAAATTTTAATATAACATGGGTGCATTTGTTCAAATTCATTTAATACTTTAAAACAGATAAACTCATAAACATGAGAAAATACAACCTTGCATCAAAAAGAAAGAGCCCGAGGCATTAAAACAGTAAAAACAAAACAAACAGATGGGTTAGCTTAACCCAAATAGTAGTATATAGTGTCTATAATAGTGTATAGTGTCTATTCAGTTTTAAAGGAAAATAATTGTCTGGATTTTTGCATAGTCTTGACCACAGAAGGAAAAAATGATGTGTACACACTGGAAAGGAAAAAAAAAAAAACAATTTGCATTAGGGTTTTACAACGCTGAAGGAGAAATTGATTGGGAACCTGAGAAGAGGAAGCACAAGGAAGCAATGCAACCAGGACTGTGGTTTTGTAGTAATATATACATGGCCGCATAATACATGTATGCGGCTTCTTTTAATTCTTTTGATTAAAAAATTTACATAATTTATTATTTGAAAAGTCTTTTTAAATTGGTATTATCAAGAGTAGCCTTCAGATCAGATCAGATCAGTCGCTCAGTTGTGTCTGACTCTTTGTGACCCCATGAATTGCAGCATGCCAGGCCTCCCTGTCCACCACCAACTCCCGGAGTTCACTCAGACTCACGTCCATCGAGTCAGTGATGCCATCCAGCCATCTCATCCTCCGTCGTCCCCTTCTCCTCCTGCCCCCAATCCCTCCCAGCATCAGAGTCTTTTCCAATGAGTCAACTCTTCTCATGAGGTGGCCAAAGTACTGGAGTTTCAGCTTTAGCATCATTCCTTCCAAAGAAATCCCAGGGCTGATCTCCTTCAGAATGGACTGGTTGGATCTCCTTGCAGTCCAAGGCACTCTCAAGAGTCTTCTCCAACACCACAGTTCAAAAGCATCAATTCTTTGGCGCTCAGCTTTCTTCACAGTCCAACTCTCAAATCCATACATGACCACAGGAAAAAAAATAACCTTGACTAGACTAATCTTTGTTGGCAAAGTAATGTCTTTGCTTTTAAATATTCTATCTAGGTTGGTCATAACTTTCCTTCCAAGGAGTAAGTGTCTTAATTTCATGGCTGCAGTCACCATC
>NW_011494920.1:1971005-1971412 GCF_000754665.1 Bison bison bison | reverse complement strand
TCCCCCCCATTTATCCTCCTGGCCACCTCTGCCACCTTCCTCCTTCTTCTCTTCTCTGTATAACTCTGTGAACAACTCTGAGCAGGCCGTTGTGGAGTGCATATAAGGAAGAGATTACTGAATAGCCCACTCTCTCCTCTATTGATTCCACCTCATCCCATTCGGGTCACCTCTAACTCCCTCCTCACTCTTCTCTTCTCCATATAATGCTGTAAACCTCTCTGGGTGAAACAAGTTTCAGGGCAAGACATACCAAGCAAATTCTCCAGCAGCAAGGAACACAGCCCTGAGCTCCAAGATACAGGCAGTCCAAAGTCACCCCAAAACCACAGACATCCCATAACTCATTACTGGACATTTCATTGCACTCCAGAGAGAAGAAATACAGCTCCACCCACCAGAACACC
>NW_011494920.1:1952373-1970905 GCF_000754665.1 Bison bison bison | reverse complement strand
ATTTCTCCTGGCAATTTTTATTCCAGCTTGTGCTTCTTCCAGTCCAGCCTTTCTCATGATGTACTCTGCATAGAAGTTAAATAAGCAGGGTGACAATATACAGCCTTGACGTACTCCTTTTCTTATTTGGAACCAATCTGTTGTTCCATGTGCAGTTCTAACTGTTGTTTCCTTACCTACATACAAATTTCTCAAGAGGCAAATCAGCTGTTCTGGTATTCCCATCTCTTTCAGAATTTTCCACAATTTATTGTGATCCATACAGTCAAAGGCTTTGGCATAGTCAATAAAGCAGAAATAGATGTTTTTCTGGAACTCTCTTGCTTTTTTTCATGATCCAGAGGATGTTGGCCATTTGATCTCTGGTTTCTCTGCCTTTTCTAAAACCAGCTTGAACATCTAAAAGTTCACGGTTCACGTATTGCTGAAGCCTGGCTTGGAGAATTTTGAGCATTACTTTACTAGCGTGTGAGATGAGTGCAATTGTGCGGTTGTTTGAGCATTCTTTGGCATTGCCTTTCTTTGGGATTGGAATGAAAACTGACCTTTTCCAGTCCTGTGGCCACTTCTGAGTTTTCCCAATTTGCTGGCATATTGAGTGCAGCACTTTCACAGCATCATCTTTCAGGATTTGAAAAAGCTCAACTGGAATTCCATCACCTCCATTAGCTTTGTTCATAGTGATGCTTTCTAAGACCCACTTGACTTCACATTCCAGGATGTCTGGCTCTATCTAGGTCAGTGATCACACCATCGTGATTATCTGGGTCATGAAGATATTTTTTGTACAGTTCTTCTGTGTATTCTTGCCATCTCTTCTTAATATCTTCTGCTTCTGTTAGATCCATACCATTTCTGTCCTTTATCGAGCTCATATTTGCATGAAATATTCCTTTGATATCTCCGATTTTCTTGAAGAGATCCCTCGTCTTTCCCATTCTATTGTTTTCCTCTATTTCTTTGCATTGATCGCTGAAGAAGGCTTTCTTATCTCTTCTTGCTATTCTTTGGAACTCTGCATTCAGATGTTTATATCTTTCCTTTTCTCCTTTGTGGTCAGTTTTATTAAATCTGGTTGTGGATAGTAGATTATGAAGCCCTAGGTTGCGTGCTAAGTCGCTTCAGTCGTGTCTGGCGCTTTGCAACCCCATGGACTGTGTAGCCCACCAGGCTCCTCTTTCCACAGGATTCTCTGGGCAAGAATACTGAAGTGGGTTGCCATTTCCTACTCCAAGGGATCTTCCTGACCCAGGGATTGAACTGATGTCTCTTATGTCTCCTGCATTGGCAGATAGGTTCTTTACCACTAGTGCCACCTGGGAAGCCCTAGGAGAGTATAATGGGCATATGTTTTGTTTTACCAGCCTCTGCACTCCTTCTTCTCTGATTATTTCATCATTCTGATTATATGGAAAGCCACTTCTTGTACACCGTCAGTCCCTGTAATTGGAGGTAGAGCTGACATAGTCCCTGGGGCCTGATATTTGGATGTGGGTGGGTGTGGCAGGCATGTGATCCAAGTTGGCCAATGAATGTGTGCTCCCTGTCTCTGTGATCAGAGGACTTGGTTCAGGGAAAAAAATGGGTACAAGTCAGCACAAAGAAAGTCCAGGCTGGACTTGTATCAAAGTTCCTGGGAGAAGTTCCCTGGTGGTCTAGTGGTTAGGATTCTGGGTTTTCAGTGCTGTAATCTGGGTTCAGTCCCTGGTTGGGGAAGTGAGATTCCACAAGCCATGCAGTGTGGCAAAAATAAAAATGACTGGGAGAGAGGTACTGTTTGATCTAAGAGAATAAACCCGAGTTCCTGGTGGCCTTCTTGCCCCTGTAAGTGTAGGACCTGTGAGTGACAGTGTGACAGGTGGAGCCCTCTGGTGGAGACAATAGGGTCGGAACAATGTCATTTGATCTCCTGAATTCAAATATACCAGGAGCTCGTATTCCTTCTGAAATTTTTGCTATAGAAATCAGTTCTTTCTTTTCTTCCTCAAGCCACTTGCAGCAAAAACAGGCCTGACGACATGGAGAGTTTCAGTGGGTGTGAGGCGAGGAGGTAAAGACCTCCTAGGAACAGAGTCAAGAGGACCTGATGACTTGATTGGCCGGATATGGAGGGTGTGGGACAAAGAGGAGGCTGAAGTTAAGTTTGAAGTAATTTCAACAGTTCATGATGCTTTTAAACCAAGGAAAGACATGGTTGATGAAGAAGCAATTTTTCCTTTTGCATATCCAATCCACATAGAAAAACATATTTAAATCATAAATTGTGTGCTCAGTTACTCAGTCATGTTCAATTCTTTGCAACCACAGGGTCTATAGCCTGCCCGGCTCCTCTGTCCATGGGATTTTCCAGGCAAGAATGCTGGAGTGGGTTGCCATTTCCTTCTCTAGAATCATAAACTATAATGTAGTAAATGAGAAATACATAGTGCTTCTCAATAGCATGTTTTTTCTTTAGTTACCATTGGCTTAAAACTTTTGGTAGGTTATGTCTCTGAGGTTAATGAAAGTAATTTGTTATTTTTACAGTGTCTTGTAGTTTTCAAATAACTGTGTAGCCTCTTATCTCATTTAATCCTCAGAGGAATTGTATGTAGCAATTGGAGTAGTTATCATCAATCTCCATTTACCAATGAGAGTATGAGGTACAGAGAAGTTAAGATAATTAACTACAGAAATTCAGCACCTAACTTGTAAGAGTGGTGTGAGAACTCAAATTTCCTAATCCAGTGCTTTCCCCATATATCGCTCAGCTTTCCTATCTTTAAGAATTATAATTAGTTATACTCAGTGATAAAATTATTATCAGTGATTAAGTCACAAACAGGTGGCACTCAAAAAAAAGTCATTACTTTTTTTTTAAACATTAAAAATATATTTAATCCAGTCAGAACTATTCTAAAAGAATGCTAATTTGGAGAAATCTTGGATGACTGGCTTGGCCAGAGCCCTGATATGGATCTGAGTGCTCATCGTGGGTCATTTTCACTGTCCAGCACCTCCAGTATTCTCTGGAATTCTGAGAGGGAGAGAGGTGGAAATGGGACAGGATTCTGGCTCAGAGGAGATGGTCCTATAAATTGGGAAAAGTCAGTGTAGGTGAGTTAACATTTCCTTGCTAGAGAAGCAATTCTAATACTCTCTTATCTTCTAGTTCCCAGGAAACACACGTTGTTTCACCTCTTATTGAGGAAAGCATAAAGGGACCTCAAGGAAGGTGATAAGGGCCAGTTGCCTACCAAACTAATGATGAGATGAGTCAGCCCCAAAGCCAGTTGAGCAAACAGGAGTTATTACACATATGTGTGAAGTTTTGGCCAAGGAAAAATGTAGATAAAGTACATTGATAAAGAGCCATATATTGAATCAGTAAGCACAGCCCATTATGTGGTCCATGAAACAAAAACACCAACATCAAAGGAACTCATTTTCTACAATAACCACATGCTGAATGTTCAAGCACTCAAAACAGGGGGCTTGATTTCAAGTAATACTGAATAATTTGATGCCATTTCCCATTTTAGCTTTTCTGTAGGAATGTAGGAAATGTTGAGGCTAATGCAAAAAGACTTGCTTGGTAAATTATATGATTTGATATTTTGCTCCTTTAATGAAACTGTTGTGTATATTATGCAACTTCAGAGCCAAAATATAATATTGAATTTCATTTAAGGCATGTAGCTAAGCCCAAGTTTTTAAATGAACCTAATGGTCTGGCACTATTTAAATATATTGATTTTGGATTCATAAGGTTGTGTCAAAATGTGATTACTCATTCTTCAATTTCTACAAATCCCTCCCGACCATTAGCTGTAAAGAAATCTTTGGTGTATTGATTCTTCATTTAACCTTAAACTAGTACTTAGGTAAGAAATATGAATGCAGCTCTTTTTCCACTCTTGAAAAAAAAAAGAAAAGGAATTAATCTAATAAATCAATGTTATCCTAAACAATAGTAAGGTACGGGGAAATGTTTTCTCATTTTTGTTGTATCCTATTAACAACAACTGGAGGTGATCTCTGAGTTAGCTGGGAAGCACACATTCATTGCTATCCCTAGGGAACGCTACTTTTTTAAAAACTGTTTTTAAAATTTTATTTATTTATTTATTTTAGGTAGTGCTGGGTCTTTGTTGCTGCTCGTGGGCTTTCTCTAGCTGTGGCCAGTGGGGGCTACTCTGTGTTGCGGTGCATGGCCTTCTCACTGCAATGGCCTCTCTTGTTGTGGAGCCCAGGCTGTAGGGCAGGGGCTTCAGTAGTAGTGGTGCACGGACTTAGTTGCTCCGAGACATGTACAATCTTCCTGGACTGGGGATTGAACCTGGGTCCCTTGCATTGGCAGGTAGAGTCTTAACCACTGGACCACCAGGGACGTCCAAACTCTACTTTCTAATTGAAGCAAACAATGAAACACACTGAGTGCCTGCAGAATGACATATCTTAATGTGAAAATATTAAGGCTGGCAAGTTCCAGATCCTGGCACTAGAAATGTCTTGCAGATGAGGACATCTTTTCTGTGAACAGCAAAAGGAGAAGATGGACTTCTGCAGTTAGTTTTATGACCTTATGTGAAACCAAATCTGTTTTATTAATATTTCTCTGGGATAGGGAACATAGACATAGTGATCACCTAAGATATTTTCTCGCCTGATCAATGATCTATTGCAACTTGCTTATCTATTCCTACAGCAAAGTTTTGTTCCTCTGTTACTGAAGCTTCCCATAGAGTTTTACAAACTCCATATTCTATTTTTCACATACAATTCCAGATCAATCTTTATACATTTTATTTAGAAGACAACATGAAATTAAAAGAGGAAAAGTATCCCATATACACATAATACCTCTTGATGAACTGCACTTTTATGGATGGGGGTATGTGGGAGGATGAGAGAGTAGGAGACCCACAAGAATAAAAAGTGTGAGTAACTATCATTTTTAACTGCAGCCACTTGGACACCAACTTGTTGCCTTTATAAGGGATGTGTGCTCTGTTGAATCTCTTTATGTAAAGAACTTGTTCCTATTTTCATGTTCCCACCCACAAAAGTACTAACAGTTCCAAAGGGTATGAAAGACATAAGAACAGGATCTTGTCAATTGCTGCTGCTGCTGCTGCTAAGTCACTTCAGTCGTGTCCGACTCTGTGTGACCCCATAGAGAGCAGCCCACCATGCTCCCCTGTCCCTGGGATTCTCCAGGCACTGGAGTGGGTTTCCATTTCCTTCTCCAATACATGAAAGTGAAAAGTGAAAGTGAAGTCACTTCTATTCTTTAATAAACTTAACCCTCATTTTTCTATTTTTCAATCCCCATCATAACATATTTTGTAATTTCTATTTAGAATAAAGGTAGATGATAGAGTTTTAGTGATCTGAATTCCACCCCCCACCCCCGAGTTAAATGCTTTATTTATTTCAGACAACTTGGGGTTCTCTTTGTGTCTCTAATGGGGACCATTGTAGATATGTCTGAACTACAGTGCCTTCAGCCCTAAAGTGAGCGTGATATCACTGCATCTTTTTTTTTTTTTTTTGTATAGTAAAGGTCACAAGTCAGAAAGAAACAAACAAGTATCATACATTAATGTATATATGTGAAATCTAAAAAAATAATACATATGAACCTATTTGCAAAGCAGAAATAGAGAGAGACATAGAGAGGAAACATGTGGACATCAACAGGGAAAGGCAAGGAGGTGGGAATAAACTGGGAGATTGGGATAGACATAAACACACTACTATGCATAGAATAGATAACTAATGAGAACATAATTTTTAGCACAGGGAAAGTAGAAGAAGATACAATCTGTTTGTAGGACATATATTAAGCTAACCTTTAAAATGCATTGTGATATACATTTGGTGCAGACAAACACTGCTTGATTCCACTTACATGAGGGACCCAGAATAGTCAAATTCATAAGAGTCTAAAAGTATACTGGTAGATGCCTGGGGCTGGGAGGTGGGGGAATGGGATGGGCACGGGGAGTCTGTATTTAACGGGGACATAGTTTCAATTTAGGAAGGTGAAAAATTCAGGAGATGTATGATGGTAAGAGTTTTGTACAACTTAGTGTCACTGAACTGTATAGTTAAGCATGCTTAAAATAGTATGTTTTATATCATGAGGACTTCCCTGACTCAAAAGCTAGGCTGACAGCCCCTGGGCATTTCTCTAGCCATTTCTTGATAACAGAGCATCTATTTACACAGGGGTGTGACAAAAGTTACAAAGATTCTAAAAGTAATTATTTGGGGGTCTCCCTAGGATTTGAAAGTCTGATTAAAGAAGCTTTAAGACACTGTAAGTCTTACAGAATTAAGTCTACAGTGTGCAGTCCTGTCAGAGCTTGAGATTAAATTCAGGATTGGGTATGTTGAAGAAGATGGAAGAAATGTTTATGTTAACCAGGGTTTAGTTGCTCACAGCACTGAAATTTCAATAAAATAAATGAAAAGTGGTCGGTGGAGAGACTCGGGGCTATGATTATTCTGAACAAAGAGAACTAAACCCGGATCTCTTTCTCGCCGGCTTTAGGAAGATGTCCTGGAACAGGCTCTGTCAGTGATGAATGCTGCTTGTGTCACACAGACCATAAAATGCGCATAAGACCCAACCGGAAGCAGCCACGTAAGAAGGGCTGCATCTATTCCTGCAGATGACACCTGTCCCTGAGCATCAAGTTTACTCTATCCTGTATCTATGCATAAATTTTACTCTTATAGCCTCTCTTTGCTTTGTTTCTTTTAGGCTACACATTTTCTTTAATATGTGAGCAAAATCTAATTGTTTAATGTACCCGTTATCCTAAGACCTAGAGGATATTAAAAAAAAACCTTGAAGAACATAGGTAAAAGCCTAGAAGAAGGACTTCCCTGGCTGACCAGTGGTGGGGACTTTGCCTTCTAATGCAGAAGCTGCAGGTTCAATCCCTGGTCAGGGAACTAAAATCCCACATGCCTTGTGGTCAAAAAATCAAAACATAAAACAGAAGCAGTATTGTAACAAATTCAATAAAGACTTTAAAAATGGTCTACATCAAAAAATCTTTTTAAAAAAGCCTAGAAGAAAAAAAAATTGATAGATTTATACCTTACAGAAGTTCTATTTTTAAGGTCATTTTGTTGGAAGGTGTGTCTTTGAAATAGCTGGATATATTTCCTTCAGGCAGATGCATTGACTTCTTGGGTTAAAAAAGATGTAGAAATCTGTGAGAATCATGAGAAGGAAGGAAGGCGATACTTATTTGCCGGGAGCCAGCACAAGAGATCCCACCCATGACAAGGTCATGTGGAAGAGACCTGACAAGCAAGGCAGATCAGGACTCGACGGACCCCCTGGACCTGCTCGATCATCTACCCCAAAACCAGAATCTGTCTGTCTCACTATTTTTTGCCTTTCACCAACTCTTCTGACATTAACAGGGGGCTATCCCCAACCACCTTTCTCTGGAAAAAGTCCGCTTAGGGCTTTAGTTAATAAGTCTCCTGGGCATGATATGAGTGTTTCAATTCAAACCCCTCTGATGGCTTTCTAGCTTGCCTGACAGGTTTATCCAGGCTCTTGCAGCTATGCATGTGATTGTTCACAGCCTCCCAACCATGAGAGACACAGGAAGCCTAAAACATTCTAAAAATATAGAGCCTTTTGAAGAGTTAAAAACTATTAGAGTAGTGCTGATGTAAGATTTCATTGTTGAGCCAATGCTTGCTGCCAAGTGCCCATATCCCTTATCCATTGTGCACCTGGGAGTGCATTGGTTAATATGATTGGAATGTAAGAAAAACAAGTAGCAGCCTTGGAATTAACCACATCAGACCTTTCAGCTAATTGGTTCTTTCTTTGTTTAACTCACTACACCTTTGCTTCGTGAGAACGTAACTCTGTTTAGCACTTTCTGAGGCTGACATAGATTAGAAATATAAAGAAAAAACACTTCAAGGGAAAACAAGTTTTCTGGTTGAGCAGCCTTTATCAAAAAAGGATCATAAAATGTCCACAAGCCTCCAAGGCCAGAAGATAATGTACACAACATTGTTTATGGGAAAGGTATGCGGAAAAAATCCTGGTTTCGATAAAGACAAAACAGATGTAATGTTTGGGCTGACTCTGCATGACTTTGCATCTTTCATTTCCCTCTATGTACAAGTCAAGGTATAAAAGTTCCTTTTGAAAATAAAGCTACAGGCCTTGCTCACCAAAGCTTGGTCTCCCCGTGTCATTCTTTCTTTCTTTCCTTTTCTTTCTTTCTTTCTCTCTCTTCTTCTTTAAGAATAACTCCTTGGGGCATAGGGGCTATCTGAATTCACTTTTTTGCCTGGGCTTCTAAGACCCGATCGGGAAGGCGCCCTACATCTTCACCGGGGAGAGGGCATCTTGTGTCCTCACCCCACCTAGAGGGCGCCTGTGGCCTCTGTGAACAGAGCAAGTTCCATGTCAGGAGCTTTATTGGCTTTCTGTGTAAACCAAGGAAGACCAAGCCTCTTTCTCTCCTCTTTACTTTCTTTATCGCTGATGCTGTCCCCCTGAGGGAATCCCTGAATCCTGCCAGGGCTGGACCCCGGCACTTATTAATTTGGCAGAGGTGATGGTAGGCAGATCTATTTTAGTTTCTGGTGGCAAAGGGATATTTGAAAAGTATTTATGATGTTATCTCATCTATTTTTCCAAATAATATTCTTCATGTTCTCTAAACTTGGGAAAGCTTCATGGGGGAAAAAAAAAGAAGAATTTTCTGGTATTATTCATATTTAAGGTAAAATTTATTTCTAGATGTCTACATATTAATTAAATTTCTTTTCCTTCACCCTTTTCTCCAATCAGCATGTCGTATAGTTGGAATTGTACAGTGTGTCCTTTTCAGAATGGATTCTTTCACTTAATAACATTCATTTAAGGTTCCTCAATGTCTTTTCTGGCTTAATAGTTCATTTCTTTTTACCACTGCACAATATTACATTCTTTACATGTGCCATGTTTTAACTATCCATTCACCTACTGAGGGACATCTTGGTTGCTTCCAAGTTTGGGCAATTATGAATGAAGCTGTTATTAAAATCCAAGTGCAGGTTTTTGCGTGGATATAAATTTTCATCTCCTTTGGGTTGAGTTAAATCCAGGTTTGACACTATCCCAAGAACATTCAGCTATAGACAGCAATGTCAGTGTGGGCAGGAAGGTTGAAATTCCACCAGCTTCTGCTATTACCATTTCCACCTCTTGACTCAGGGGTGGTATTTAAACTAAAAAATATAATAGGGCACTCAAAAAGTCACCTTGCTTAAGAGATATATCTAAAATTTTGTGTGTTCTGCATGTTCATGGCAATTTTTTGAATTTCAATATATACAAGTACAGTATCTACATGTACAACTTTCTCCTTTGATAGGATCCCTTCTAGAACAGGCTGGAAATCATAATCAGGAAAATGAAATAAAATCCTGAGTTTTCACTTATCCGTATTCTCATGTATTCTCAAGAATCCCACTTTTGTCAGAAACTCTTTGTCATCACTTTGTTATCACTCTTTTTGATGACAGTGACAAAATTAACTACAGACAAAATGAATTAATATCCTCTAAGTTTTCTCCTTTGTTCCTGTACTTTCCTATGATTTCGGAGAATAACACTTAGAAAACATCTGCATTGTGACCTCTGGGTTTATTGCAATTAGTGAAAGAAAGTTATTTAAAAAGTTATCTACATTTACTATGCTTTTTCATTTATGCTTTCTGCTCTTGACTTTAAACACTTGTTTCCATGAGGGACAGATGTTTTCTAATGTTCTGAGGCTTACTCTTCTCTCAGGACTAGAACACTTTGATGGTATCCAAAATTACCCTTGAAAGGTGGAAGAGCTGCAGGGTTATAATGAGAGACACACTGGGAGAGGCTGAGTTTCTACTTCTTTCACCTGAATTAGGAGCAAATAATATTGATGTGTATGCCTCCCCCCACTGAAGAACAAAAAGGGGTCCATTTAAAGAAATAGCTCACAGAAAGGTCATAGCATTCTAGTGTTGGGGGCCAGCGTGAGGCACTCCGCCCGTGGCAAAGGTCATGAGGAAGGAGGCTCGACATACGCAAAGGCGGGATCGAGCCTCAGGAGTCCCCCTGGAAATCCTCGAGCATCTACCCCCATAACCAGAGCCTGCCTACTTTACTACTTGGTGCTCTCACCTACACCTCTGACTTTACGGGGGGCTGTCCCCCACCACCTCTTTCAGAGAAGGAGTTAACTTAGAGCTCCAGTTAATAATAATTCCTGGGCGTGACAGGAGTGTTTCAACTTACAAACTCCTCTGAAGGTTCTCTAGCCTGCCTGACAGGCTTGTCTGGCCACATGTGATTGCTCACAGCCTCCCAACCGTGAGAGGCACGAGATGCTTTAAACCTTCTAAAGACAGGTTACTTACAAAAGTTAGAAAACCATTAGTATAAGTATAATGGGCTCATTAGAAATTGTATTGGTGAAGGGTTTTTCATTTGTTGAGCCAATGTTTACTGCAAAGTCTCCACATCCCCTGCCCTTATACACACTAATGAATATATAGAAGAAATAAGTATTAACCTTTGATATTAATCACGTCAGACCTTAGGCTAAGCAAATTCTTTCCTTAATTAAAACCCACTACACCCTCACCCTATATGAATGTAACTTTATCTGGTACCTTTGGAAGGTGGCGTCTATTTTAAGAATAATCACCCCTGGAGAAATAAGTGTTGACTGACCACTGTCACAAGGAGAGGGTCATAAATTGTTAGCAGGCCCCCCTGGCCAGAAGATGATGTAACACCCCTAAGCCCTCTGTATACATTTGTATGAAGCACCTGACTTTAATAAAAGTCAGGACTGCTGTCCCCGCATGATTTTTGTATAACACTTCAGTGTATAAACACAGACCCTGGAAAATAAAGAATTGGGATCAGTTCCCCTCTCTCTCAAACTCTGGCAGAGTCTCCATCTGGAACATGGAACCCGCCATGCTTACTAATTATGCCTGGGCTTCTAAGATCCGACCGGGGAGGCCTCAGTGTCTCCTCTCCTTCGGGAGAACGGAAGGACGCCTGCGGCCTTCATAAGTGGTGCAAACTTCTTGTCTTGAAGTTTTATTGATCTCCCGTGTAAACCAAGCTACTCAGCCTCTTTTCTCCACTGAATTTTCCTACTGAGCTATCCTCATTCTATTACTCTTTATATCTCTAATTAATATCTAATTGAAGCTATTGTATCCTGATCCTCGCCGACACCATCTCCCCTTCGAATACCCTGGATAGCTGGGGCTGGACCCCAGCATTCCAGTGCTGACAGAGTCATTCCACCCCCCCCCCCCTTTTACTCTAAATGAGAAAATGAGGACCCAGAGGAGGCTCTGGACATTTAAACTGGTCATTATGTTACTAGAACAGTTTTGAAACATAGGCCTAGTGTCCTCAAATGCTTGTGCTCTTCAGGGGACTTCAGGAGACTCTCTGAACATTTCTAGAGTCCTCTGTGCAGGATTTTCCTCCGGGATCCTCTGCCTTGTGAACTCGAGCTGCCTTAGCTTTTTGTTGGTCTCAGTTCTGCTTTCCTATTTTGCAGAGACCGTGCAGGAGGTTGGGAAGTGCTTCAGGCTGTAAGAGCTCACATCCCCTCTCTTGGGAGTTGCTGTCCTACTGCTGCCTGGGGTCCACTGTCTGAAAATCATTGTTTCATATGTTTTGTTTGTTAGCTTGTTTATTTAGTAATGTTGTTTCATGCAGAATAAATCTCAACCATTTTTCTCCATCTTCCCTCCTGCTGTCTGATCCAGGCAGTTCACCTTCTGTTTTACTAACTTCTGCTCTTTATTGTCTCTTTCCTTCTCCTTGCTTTTGGTTATTCTGTTGTTGTTTTTTTCCCTGACTTTTAAAGTTCATACTTAGTTAAATTTTAGCTTTTTTCCAAATGATGTACCGAATGGTTTAAAATATTTACTGTTTTCCTGTTTGTTGCTTTATTTTTTGGTAAGCTATTTAATGATTATTTTGACTTCCTAGATAATTTTTATTTTTAACATCACGTGGTGGTCCTCTTTATCTATTTCTCTATCTCTATCTATCTTTATTTATCCATTTATCTCTTTATCTATCTATAAAGTCTATTTTGTCTGATATTGATATGGGTGTATCAGCTTTATATACTTTTTATAGTCTCTTTACCTTTTTATTGAGATTTAATATGCATACAGCAAAGAGCATGGAGGGTGCTAATCTTCAGGGTTGAGCTTGATGAAATTTTTCTTGTACCTCCCACTTGGATGAAGACAGAGAACTTTTCCAGTATCCCAGCTGGTCATCAGCCTTTTATTTAACTTGGTAATTTCTGTGTACATCTTTTTCTACCTCTTTACATTCAACCCCTCTGTGTTATCTTTGAAAGACTTTTCTTTTAAATAGTATGTGACTTTTCCCAAAGTTGTAATAAATATATATTTACATTTAATCAAGAAAATGTTTTTGTTTACAAAATAATCACATGGATCACAGCCTTGTGTAACTCAGTGAAGATATGACCCATGCTGTGTAGGGCCCAGGATGGATGGGTCATGGTGGACAGTTCTGACAAAATGTGGTCCTCTGGAGAAGGGAATGGCAAATCATTTCAATATTATTGTCTTGAGAACCCCATGAACAGTATGAGAAGGTTAAAAGATATGACACCGGAGGATGAACCCCCCCAGGTCAGTAGGTGTCCAATATACTACTGGGGAAGAGCAGAGCTTCTAGAGCTAACACCAAAAATGTGTCCTTTTCATCATAGGGGACTGGAATGCAAAAGTAGGAAGTCAAGAGTTACCTGGAGTAACAGGCAAGTTTGGCCTTGGAGTACAAAAAGGCTAACAGAGTTTTGCCAAGAGAACACACTTGTCATAGCAAACATCCTTTTCTGATCAAACCAGTCAATCCTAAGGGAAATCAGTCCTGAATATTCACTGGAAAGACTGATGCTGAAGCTGAAGATCCAATACTTTGACCATCTGATGAAAAGAGCTGACTCATTGGAAAAGACCCTGATGCTGGGCAAGATTGAAGACAGGAGGAGAAAGGGAAGACAGGATGAGATGGTTAGATGGCATCACTGACTCGATGGACATGAGTATGGGTGAATTCCAGGAGATGGCAAAGGACAGGGGTAGCCTGATGTGCTATAGTCCATGGGGTCACAAAGAGTTGGACATGACTTAGTGACTGAACAACAAGACTAGCATTTTGAAATTGAAATTATTTTAACAATAAAAGAGACTAGAGAATTTATTATCTCTCCAAGATGTCTCTAATGAATAAGAAAAATATATTCCCTATTGGTTAAAGAAATAAAAGTTTGAATGTTTTTTACTTTACCAGAAGGAGACTTCTCAGTAACCAGTTTACAAATACACTGTATGAGGATAGTCCTAGGGACTGAGTGTTATGAAGAAAATAAAGGGGGAAAAAAGAGGTAGAATTGAATAGGGAGGGGAAGAATTGAATAGAGAGGAAGCTGTTTTGCCTCTGCTTGGCTGGGGAGACTTAATTCATTCAACAACATTTTCTTGAATTTTTCTGTATTCCACTCTCTATTTCCAGCTTTGGACATACAGTAGTAAATAAAGCAGACAAACAGACAAGCAGACTCAACAGTATTGACTGAGTGTGTGAGACAGGAATGATGTGAAGGAGGCAGCCCAGCAAAGGTATGAGACAAAAAAGAGGGGAAAAAAGAATAAAATTCTTGAGAAAGGAGCAAGTTTGTTGGAGTTTCAGGGAAAGGGTTTGACTGGAGACTAGTGAGCAACTAGAGAGTGATGGGGCTGGCGGAAAGGGTTGGGCAAACCTTTGAAGAGCACGCTGAAGAGTGGGGTTTACTCTGGTGTAATGGGAAGCCCATCGGAGGTTTTAAGTATGGGAAGTACATGACATAATTTACATTCTAGAAAAATTATTCTCATTGCATTGTGATGGATAAAATGTAAGAAATATGAGTAGAAACTGAAAGACAAAATGTGGCACTCATACAGATAACCTCATCTATATGTTTCAGTAAGAATAAATGATGTTAGTCATTTTTCAATGCCCTCCGTATCTTAATTTCAAAATACCTAAGGAAGGGAGTACTTTGACCTGAGGAAATTAAAATATCCAGCACTTTTATGTTTGAGTGGGCCTAGGAAGGATTTCATTGATTTAGGTTAAGTAAGACTTACATCAAACTGATTGCATTTGATTTAAAGATAATATCCTTCAGCTGAGAATGGATATAATTCTCATATGGTTGGAAATAATTTAAATATTTCCCAACTTCAGTTGAAAAAAAGTCTAAAAATTACTTTATTAGATTTCCTCAGAGCACATCTTATTACAAATAATACCAACATGAGAGAGAGGAGCCATGAGATGGGTCAAGGACATTCTATGAGTAACTTGAGTAGAGATTGGAATAACATATTCTCCTGATATATGATGCCCCGATCAAATTTGGCACAGTCAATTGGAAGAGACCCAAACTGAGGCAACAACCCTAGTTAATAAGCTCCATTGAGTGATGTTCATCAACTGATAATGAGAACTCAGGTTGAACTCTAGTCATAGCACTTGGGAAAAGGGAAGTTTGAGAAATTGTATATTGTTCATTGCAAAATGATTGATCTGAGCATGAGATTAATTCTAAGAATGACTCTAAGGGGGTCAGATAAGTTAAAAAAAATAAGAACCACTCAACAGATGTTCATCATCTCCAGTTCTATTCCCAAACCCATATTTACTGAACAACTTTTTGGATCCCCACTGTGGAAATAAAACTCTGGTGTTTAATATGAACTGCCATTTTGAATTCTCAGTAAGACACAACTAACCAGTCTCTGAAACATTTCAGACATGCAACAGAATCAAAGAACATAAATTTGGATGATCATTTTTACCAATTATAAATAAAATCCCAGGCAGGTTAATGCAGTCTGTCCATTAGGGATATGTGCTTAGCAACTATCTTGTCATGATTTTTACTTTTTAACTTTGAAAAAAGTTAATGACTTTTATTGCAGTTCTTGAAAAATGTAATACAGGCTTACTATAGAAAATTTGGAAGCTAGAAAAATATGCAAAGAAGGAAACTAAAATTAGTTGTGATACCATCACCTAGATGAACACACACATCCATGAGTTCTTTAGGATCCATCCTTAAACATGGGGCTTCCCTGGTGGCTCTGATGGTAAAGAATGTGCCTTCAGTGCAGGAGACAAGAGTTTGCTCCCTGGGTCAGGAAGATCTCCTGGAGAAGGAAATGGAAACCCACTCCAGTATTATTGCCTGGATAATTCCATGGACAGAAGAGCTTGGTGGACTAGAGTCCCTGGGGTCGCCAAGGGTCGGATATGACTGAGCAACTAACACACACTTTAAACATACCACAAACATCATTCTTTATTACTAAATTTAACAAATTACAACATAATGTGATTGTTAGGCTGTGTCCTTAGGTTTTTAAATTACTCTAGATTTTATACATTCAAAGTGATGCTTCGGGTGGTCATAGTATACATTTATTAAAATGCTGGTCTTGAGCAGCACAGATATGTGACGGTCCTCTTGGTGTCTATCAAGGGGAGCATGTGGCTTGTGGCTAGGGCCTCCTGCCTTTCAGGACAGGAGAAGAGCTGTCTCAGACACCCCTCGGCCCCTAGTAGGGCAGTCATGATGTGCCTGGTGTGTGTGGGGAAGGGAGTGCCACACAGGGTGACTCTAGATCCTGCGGTTCTAACTTTCCTTCATGGACACGTGGGGCTCATGGAGTCCCTAGAAGGCTTCTGACTCAGCGTTCTCAGCAGGATCTGCCATCCTCCCCAAAGTGTCCGGGAGGTCAGCCCCTTCTCTGGGTGCTCGCATCCCTCTCCTTGTTCTACTGTTTATGGCTGTAAGACTCTAGACTTCAGCCACATGAATTATAATTGAGATCAATCCATATCGATGGAAGACAGTCAGAAACCCTGGCTTAGAGACAAAGATTTGAATAAAACTCAGCTACCGGGGTCCTGCCCCAGTGGATCCAGGAAATTCAATGGGAAGAGGGCTTCAGCACTCAGGATACCATAGAATTAAAGATATAAAGAGTGGTTAAATAAGGACAGCTCAGCGAAGAAATTCAGTGAAGAAAAGAGGCTGAATAACTTGCTTTACGTGGAAAGCCAATAAAATTCCAAGACAAGGAATTTGCGTCACCTACGTAGGCCGCTGGTGTCTTCCCGTTCTCCTGAAGCAGAGGAGACACTAAGGCCTCCCCAGTCAGATCTTAGAAGCCCAGGCAAAATTAGTAGGCTTGACGAGCCTCCACTCTCCAGATGGGAATTCAGCCAGAAGGTGAGAGAAAAAACGGCATGGGGAGACCAAGCTTTGGTGAACAAGGCCTACACTTTATTTTCCGAAGTAGTTTTTATACCTCAAGTTGTGCATAGAGGACAATGGGGGAAGGGGTAGAGTCATGCAAGGACAGCAGTCCTTCATCCTTATCAAAGCCAGGCTTTCAAACTTATCATATGCAAAAGCATAGGTAATTTACATCATCTTCTGGCCAGGAGGCCTGTTAACATTTTATGACTCTTTCTTTATTTTTCTCTAAAGGTGATTATTTAAAGTCAGGCGCCACCTTCTGAAAGCATTAGATAAAGTTGCATTCCTATAGGGCAAAGGTGTGGTGGGCTCTAACAAGGAAAGAATTAACTCAAGGGTCCAAGGTTACAAACATTAAAGCTACTACTTACATTCATATACACCAATTATATTAATCAATACACTCCCAGGGACACAGTAGGTAAGGGATATGGAAACATAACAGCAAACATTGGCCCAGCAAGTGATAAACCCTTCACCAATACAATTTCGAATCAATCTTTTAACTGCTCAAAGGAATCTGTATTTAGACAGTTTAGAACATCTCATGCCTCTCACGGTTGGGAGGCTGTGAACAATCACATGTGGTTGGAAGAACCTGAAGGGCAGGCTAGAGAACTTCCAAAGGAGTTTTTAGGTTGAAACACTCTTGTCTCGCCCAGGAACTTTATTAACTGGAGCTCTAAGTTAACTCTTTTTCAGAGAGAAGTGGTGGGAGACAGCCTCCCATAAAGTCAGAGGTATAGATGAGAACACAAAGCAGTAAAGTGGGCAGACTCTGGTTTTGGGGGTAAGTGCTCAAGAATTTCCAGGGGGACTCCTGAGGCTCAATCCCGCCTTTGTGTATGCCGAGCCTCCTTCCTCATGAACTTTGCCATGGGCGGAGTTCCTCACGCTGGCTCCCGGCATCTCCCCCTTTTTTATTTCTTAAAACAGCCAGATGCAGCCTAGTCGCGAGCTTCTGAATGTTCTGCCAAAGAATCCTGACGATACAAAGAAGAATGATTATAAGAAGCAAAATTAGAGTACCAACAGAAGCATAAAGATATTAGACAGAAAGTTTTTTCCTGAAATGAAGTTAGAGAAAGTCTAAAAAAGTCATTAGCTGATCCAGCAGTGGTAAAATCCAGTCAAGAGTATTTCAAGGTCTGTATTTGATTATGAAGTTTCTCTAAGTCCAGGCTAATGTCAGAGCTGTTCCAAACACCTGAAATATGATTTTTAATTTTTCCCATTCAAAATCTGTCTCGTTCACCTTCAAAGATGTCACGCATATCCATCAGTAATCAGTGTGGCATGACAGAGCAATTTCACTTTTAAAGCCTGTAAGTCAGTCCCAATATGCATTATTGCCTCCTGCAAGGCATCTACCCTCATCTCCAACTTTCTATCTATAGCTTCCTGTGTTGCTAGAGTTAGAGAAACATTTTTAGACATGGTGTCAACAAATTGGGCAGTATGCACTTGTTGAGTCACTGATATTACTGTTGCAGTAACAGAAGTAATTGCTGCTATTATGCTGTGATCACTGACCTAGAGCCAGACATCCTGGAATGTGAAGTCAAGTGGGCCTTAGAAAGCATCACTACGAACAAAGCTAGTGGAGGTGATGGAATTCCAGTTGAGCTATTCCAAATCCTGAAAGATGATGCTGTGAAAGTGCTGCACTCAATATGCCAGCAAACTTGGAAAACTCAGAAGTGGCCACAGGACTGGAAAAGGTCAGTTTTCATTCCAATCCCAAAGAAAGGCAATGCCAAAGAATGCTCAAACTATTGCACAATTGCACTCATCTCACACGCTAGTAAAGTAATGCTCAAAATTCTCCAAGCCAGGCTTCAGCAATACGTGAACCGTGAACTTTTAAATGTTCAAGCTGGTTTTAGAAAAGGCAGAGGAACCAGAGACCAAATTGCCAACATCCGCTGGATCATGGAAAAAGCAAGAGTTCCAGAAAAACATCTATTTCTGCTTTATTGATTTTGCCAAAGCCTTTGACTGTGTGGATCACAATAAACTGCAGAAAATTCTGAAAGAGATGGGAACACCAGACCACCTGACCTGCCTCTTGAGAAATTTGTATGCAGGTCAGGAAGCAACAGTTAGAACTGGACATGGAACAACAGACTGGTTCCAAATAGGAA
>NW_011494920.1:1951879-1952273 GCF_000754665.1 Bison bison bison | reverse complement strand
GACCATGAGAAAATACTTGAAGAGATAATAGTTGAAAACTTCCCTAAAATGGGGAAGGAAATAATCACTCAAGTCCAAGAAACCCAGAGAGTCCCAAACAGGATAAACCCAGGGCGAAACACCCCAAGACACATAGTAATCAAATTAACAAAGATCAAACACAAAGATTAAATATTAAAAGCAGCAAGGGAAAAACAACAAACAACACACAAGGGAACTCCTATAAGGATAACAGCTGATCTTTCAATAGAAACTCTTCAAGCCAGGAGGGAATGGCAAGACATACTTAAAGTGATGAAAGAAAATAACCTACAGCCCAGATTATTGTACCCAGCAAGGATCTCATTCAAATATGAAAGGAGAAATCAGAAGCTTCTCAGACAAGCAAAAAGCT
>NW_011494920.1:1951271-1951779 GCF_000754665.1 Bison bison bison | reverse complement strand
ACCCCGACATATGTTGTCTACAAGAGACCCACCTCAAAACAGGGACACATACAGACTGAAAGTGAAGGGCTGGAAAAGGATTTTCTATGCAAATAGGGACCAAAAGAAAGCAGAAGTAGCAATACTCATATCAGATAAAATAGACTTTAAAACAAAGGCTGTGAAAAGAGACAAAGATGGTCACTACATAATGATCAAAGGATCAATCCAAGAAAAAGATATAACAATTATAAATATATATGCACCCAACATGGGAGCGCCACAATATGTAAGACAAATGCTAACAAGTATGAAAGGAGAAATTAACAATAACACAATAATAGTGGGAGACTTTAATACCCCACTCACACCTATGGAATGATCAACTAAACATAAAATTAACAAGGAAACACAAACGTTAAACGATACAATAGACCAGTTAGACCTAATTGATATCTATAGGACATTTCATCCCAAATCAATGAATTTCACCTTTTTCTCAAGCGCACATGGAACCTTCTCCAGGATA
>NW_011494920.1:1942843-1951171 GCF_000754665.1 Bison bison bison | reverse complement strand
GGACTGTGAAGAAGGCTGAGTGCCAAAGAATTGATGCCTTTGAACTGTGGTGTTGGAGAAGACTCTTGAGAGTCCCTTGGACTGAAGGGAGATCCACCAATCCATTCTGAAGATCAGCCCTGGGATTTCTTTGGAAGGAATGATGCTAAAGCTGAAACTCCAGTACTTTGGCCACCTCATGCGAAGAGTTGACTCATTGGAAAAGACTCTGATGCTGGGAGGGATTGGGGGAAAGAGGAGAAGGAGACGACAGAGGATGAGATGGCTGGATGGCATCACTGACTCGATGGACGTGAGTCTGAGTGAACTCTGGGAGTTGGTGATGGACAGGGAGGCCTGGCATGCTGCAATTCATAGGGTCGCAAAGAGTCAGACACGACTGAGCGACTGATCTGAAAGCTGATATTCCCAGGATAAGCAAACCCACAAACTGTCCTGATTGCATTAAATCCTGCAGTTGTTGTAATACAGCAAGATCATAATTATCGTATCAATAAGTGGTTACATCATAAGATAAGGTGGATGTTGTAACACTACAAAGGAGCAAACATTATATTGAGGGCTTAAACAAGATGAACACATACATTGTTCACAAGTTACTGTATTAGGTCCACCTCTTTTTTACTTCCTGCTTTAGCCCTGATTACTGTGTCTGCATTGCAAAACGCCTGTTGTAGGTGCACCAGGGAGCAGCTGCAGGCGTCGGTCTGGGGGAGCAGTGGCCCCAAAATCAGAAGGCTGAACGCGAGTGGCAGGCTGTGGGCCGCGGCGCCTATGGCAGGCAGAGGGGCGGGGTTCATGGACTCGGGCTAGCGGCCGCCTGGGCTCAGGGCGTTTCCCTCTCACCTGCAGGGCCGCGCTGGTCTGGATGGTACTCCGCGGGTGCGCTTTCTTTTCTGGCCCTCACTCGTCGCACAAACTTTTTCGGTTCTAGGTCACGGGGTGCAGCGAGGAGGGTGCAGGGCGCGGCTGGCGGCGCAGAGGCAAGAGCTGGCTGGGGGGTGGGGTGAACGAGTGCACGTGCCGCGAACCTGGTCTTTGTGGAATGTGACATGACCAATTAGTCTTTCCAGGATCCAAATCGGAGAATCTGTGTCCTGAGGAAAAATACAAGTATACCCTCTCCCACAAGTTAGCAACACATCTGGCCGGGATATGAAATTCATAGCTTAAACTAGCTGCATTTTGATGGTGAATTTTTAAAGAATTTTTGGCCTTATCAATCTTTTTATTTAAGTTTAAAGTGATTACTTTAGTCAATGCATTTGCCAAAGCATTTCCTTCATGTAAAGGGCCAGGCAAGCTGGAATGGGCTCTAATATGTCCCACAAAATATTTTTATCTCTGTGTTTAATCTCTTTCTGTAAATGAGATAACAAGGAGAAAATAGTAGTTTTATTTTCTGGAATATTAGCAGTCTCTATATGAGGAAACAACCCTACAATATATCAGGAGTCAGTCAGAAGATTGAAGGTGTGGTCTCTTAAATGTTGAAGAGCCTAAATAACTGCTCATAACTCAGCCCTGACATTTTATTTCCTTGAATTAAAAGATCTTTTAAAGGCCTTGGAGCTGTAATTTCCTGCACCCAAAAGGCTAGATCACTAGATCTAAATGTTCTGTGGCTCCTAGCTTAAGAAGTCAAGTTTTTTCCTGTCTGATAATAAGGTAAAAGCAAAAGCTGTGTTACTCTTTGACCTTTATTAATTTGCACAGTTTTTGGTAGGCGGTGAGATCAAAAACTTTAATTTCTCAATATAATCAGAATCTACTACACCAGGCACCACCGAAAAGTTCTTGAAAAGAAAGCGAGCTATGCCTCAGCACAAATCTTACAATGCCCTCAGGTAGGGGGCCAGCCACTCCTGTTGGAATTGGAGTAACCGGCACGTCAGGGGTTAATATTGTTGCTAAATCCCCTTACCGTTCTGCTTTTCTCCCAGCCTGGGTGAGGCCCCCCTGAGGGGATTTTCTCCAAGGAGATGCACTGCATATTGTGCACACAGTCTGTTTTAAAAGCTCCACTGTTCAAAAAACTTTTTATCTTCTTCAGGCTTAGGCAACGCTTTGGGAGGCTTTGGGGCAAAGTGCAGAACACTTGGACCCTGGGAGGCACAAACGGAGGTGGTGGTGATTGCCTTAACTCAGAAAGTGGTGGATAAGGGTTTAAAGGTTTGCGCAGAGTGGGAGGGAGCTCACCAGGACCCCTGGCCACAGCGTCCTGTAAGTCCTCTCCTCTCTCCTCTGCTGATTTTTTCATCCTTATTCTCTTTAAAGCTTTCTCAAATTTTCTTTCCCTCACTCTATCTTTTTTCCTTCCTCTTCTCTTCTCTTTCACTTTCTACATTTCCTTCCTGTTTCCCTCTTTCATTCTCCCTTCTTCCTTCTTACTGTCTCTCTCTCCCTCTCTTCCTGCCTTTCTCACTTTTCTCTCCCTCTTCCTTTTTCACTACCCTTCTTTCGTTTCTTTCCCTTTACCCTCTTTCTCTCTAACTTTTTCTTCCCTCCTCCCTCTCTTTCTCTCTGTATCTCTTTTTCTAACTTCTTTTCTTCATTTCTCTACCTTGCTGTGTTCCCTGATTCCTTCCTCCTCCATTCCTCTCTCCTTTTCACTCTTTAGCTCTTTCTCTATCTTTAGATCTTTATCCTCGGGAGGTAGAGCACAGTCTCCCTCCTTTTTTTTTTTTTTTTTTTTTAGAATATTTTTATTTGTTTTGTACTTGTATAAAGAGTTTCCGTTCTTTAGTTTCAGTGTTACCCATGTCAGAAAGTTAAATATAGTAAAAGATTTAGTTTTAGTCTTCAGAAACCGGGTTTTTCCTCAACCCTTTTAACACTTCCCACTCCTACTCACCCTGTCTATCCTACAGGGGGGGTCTGCAGCACCCTGAGTGGGGTCCTAGCCGTCCCCAAAACTCAACACTGGGGGAACAATAGGGCTGATGACCCTAATTGTTCCCAGGGGGGAACAATAGGGCTGATGACGCTAATTGCTCTGAGTGGGGAGCAACAGGGCTGATGATCCCAATTGCTCCGTGCGGGGGGGGGGGGCAATAGGGCTGATGACCCTAACTGCTCCGAGGGAGACCTACCTTTGAATAGCCTGTTCCAGGCGCTACTTACCAGGGTCCAGCCCCAGCAGGATTCAGGAGTTTTGAAGGGGAGACGGCTTTGGTGATCAGGATACTATAGAACTAAAGATATAAAGAGTGGTTAAATAAGGATAGCTCAGCAAAGAAATTCAGTGAAGCAAAGAGGCTGAATAACTTGCTTTACGTGGAAAGCCAATAAAATTCCAAGACAAGGAATTTGCATCACCTACGTAGGCCACAGGCGTCCTCCTGTTCTCCCAAAGCAGAGGAGGCACTAAGGCCTCCCTGGTCAGATCTTAGAAGCCCAGGCAAAATTAGTAGGCTTGATGAGCCTCCACGCTCCATATGGGAATTCAGCCAGAAGGTGAGAGAAAGAATGGCATGGGGAGACCAAGCTTCGGTGAACAAGGCCTGTACTTTATTTTCCAAAGTAGTTTTTATACCTCAAGTTGTGCATAGAGGACAATGGGGGAAGGGGTAGAGTCATGCAAGGTCAGCAGTCCTTGATCCTTATCAAAGCCAGGCTTTCAAACTTATCATATGCTAAAGTTTAGGTGATATACATCATCTTCTGACCAGGAGGCCTGTTAACATTTTATGACCCTTTATTTATTTTTCTCTAAAGGTGATTATTCTAAAGTCAGGCACCACCCTCTGAAAGCATTAGATAAAGTTGCATTCCTATAGGGCAAAGGTGTGGTGGGCTCTAACAAGGAAAGAATTAACTCAAGGGTCCAAGGTTACAAACATTAAAGCTACTACTTACACCAATTATATTAATTACACCAATTACTATACACCAATTATATTAATCAATACACTCCCAGGGACACAGTAGGTAAGGGATATGGAAACATAACAGCAAACATTGGCCCAGCAAGTGATAAACCCTTCACCAATACAATTTCGAATCAATCTTTTAACTGCTCAAAGGAATCTGTATTTAGACAGTTTAGAACATCTCATGCCTCTCACGGTTGGGAGGCTGTGAACAATCACATGTGGCTGGAAGAACCTGAAGGGCAGGCTAGAGATCTTCCAAAGAAGTTTGCAGGTCGAAACACTCTTGTCTCGCCCAAGAACTTTATTAACTGGAGCTCTAAGTTAACTCTTTTTCAGAGAGAGGTGGTGGGGGATAGCCTCCCATAAAGTGAGAGGTATAGGCGAGAGCACAAAGCAGTTAAGTGGGCAGACTGGTTTTGGGGGTAGGTGCTCGAGAATTTCCAGGGGGACTCCTGAGGCTCGATCCCACCTTTGTGTATGCCGAGCCTCCTTCCTCATGACCTTTGCCATGGGCGGAGTTCCTCACGCTGGCTCCCGGCACTCAGCCCCTGCCCTCAAGGAACTCACAGTATGAAATACTTGACCAGTGCAGTTTCAGCAGCCAGGCTCCTGAGGTACTTGAATGAATCTTAATTTTTCTGTAGCATTCCTGTTGCATCCCCACCTGTGTGATTCCATTTGCTCTGGGACAGCCGCCCAGTGAGAATTCAGTCTGAAGCCTTCATTCCCTTTTTGCATATTCTCTGCTCTTGTCTTTGACAAGAACTTCATTCCATCTCACCTATCCTACTGCAAAGGGTTTCATATTTTAAAAACTGGATGAAAATTGCAAATCATCAAGGTAACATATGTACATTTTTTTCAAGTATCTAATTTTTTAATAATTTATTTTTATTGAATGAAAGATTTAAAAAATTCTATAGTGCTTTACAATTTTCAAAAATTTTACATGCAAGATTTCATGTAAACCCATAATTAACCCCTTTTTCCACCTACCCTTATATTGCTCCCCCACTGTTAACCACTAGTTTGTTCTCTGTACCTGTGTCTATTTCTTCTTTGTTTTATTCACTAGTTTGTTATATTTTTTAGATTCCCCTTATAAGTGATATCATACAGTATGATAATCTCTGGATCCAAACATGTTGCTACAAGTGGCAAAAATTTCATTCTCTTTTATGGCTGAGTAGTATTCCATCATATGTATATACGCCACATGTTCTATTCTATGTGAATATCCATTCACCTGTTGATGGGCCCTTAGGTTGCTCCCATACTTGGCAATTGTAAATAATGCTACTCTGAACTTTGGAGTGAATGTCTCTTTTTGCATTAGTATTTTTGTTTATTTCAGATACACACCCAGGAGTGGAATTGCTGGGTCATATGATAGTTCTATTTTTAGTTTTTTGAGAAACCGCCATACTATTTTTTGAAGTGTCTGCACCAATTTACATTCCCACCAACAGTGCATGAGAATTCCCTTTTCTCCACATCTATACATGGACTTTTTTTT
Source organism: Bison bison bison (assembly GCF_000754665.1). Classification (NCBI taxonomy): domain Eukaryota; kingdom Metazoa; phylum Chordata; class Mammalia; order Artiodactyla; family Bovidae; genus Bison; species Bison bison. The sequence continues at coordinate 1,945,780 of NW_011494920.1, read as the reverse complement.
AGAGACATTTACCAACATTATATAATGAAAACTTCAGCTGTATAGAAAAGTGATTCAGTTTTATATATATATGTGTGTGTGTGTGTGTGTGTGTGTGTATATAATATTTTAAATAGCATATATATATACTTTTTAAAATATTCTTTTTCATTATGGTTTATCACATGATACTGAATATAGTTCTCTGATCTATACAGTAGGACCTTGTTGTTTATCTCTTCCAAATATAATAGCTTATGCCTGCTAATCCAACCTCCCAGTCCATGTCTCTTCCAACCCCGTTCCCCTCGGAAACCACAAATTTGTTCTCTACGTCCTTGAGTCATTTCTGTTTTGTACATAGAATCATTTGCCTCATATTTTAGAGTTCACATATAAGTGATATTTTATGGTGTTTGTTTTTCTCCTTCTGACTTACTTCATTTAGGATGATAATCTCTAGGTCCATCTATGTTCTACAGATGGCATTATTTCATTCAACTCTTTTAACTAGGATTTGAATGATGGAAAATTTGGTGAGTTGATGGAAGATCATATGCATACCTTCTGCTAACATTACAGCAGATATATGTCTTAATATGAAAAAATAATTTTTAAGACTACATTCCTGTTCAGTTGTGTCCAACTCTTGTGACCCCATGGGCTGTAGCCTGCCAGGCTCCTAAGTCCATGGATTTCCCAGGCAAGAATGCTGGAGCGGGTTGCCTTTTCCTATTCCAGTGGATCTTCCTGACTTAAGGATTGAACCCAAGTATCCTGCATTGGCATGTGGATTCTTTTCCACTGAGTCACCTGGAAAGCCCAGTTTTTAAGACTACAACACATTAAAAACGTAGGATCATATTCTTCCTAAGGTGTATAGACTAAATTATCTTATTGATGAATTAGGAAACAGAAATCTTTCTATTTCACCCTTTTTCGAAGCATTTATTTTTCAAGGACTATTTTTGCCATGTCACCACGCATTTCAATCACACCCCAAAAAATGTTTCATGAGATACAGATAATGGTATCCCAAAATGTCTCTGATGTTCAGTTTTGAAATAGAGCTCTAGCTCTAACTTAGAGATATTTAGCAGGAACATACAAACATTGGTAGCATTCCACTTTTAAACCAGCAGCCATAATTCTTCAGCAACAACAGGAAGAAAGAAACTATTGAATATCAGTACCCGTTTTCTTCTGAATTTGTTTATTTATGCACCTGTACTTCTGCTTAGCTCAGAGTAAACATGCTATGTTTTCTACCTTTCTGCTTGAAAGTAATTTGTGTACACATTTTTGCATGGAAACAGAGTAAGCTTCAGTTCAGGTCAGTTCAGTCGTTCAGTCGTGTCTGACTCTTTGCGACCCCAACAATTGCAGCATGCCAGGCCTCCCTGTCCATCACCAACTCACAGAGTTCACACAAACTCATGTTTGTTGAGTCGGTGATGCCATCCAGCCATCTCATCCTCTGTCGTCCCCTTCTCCTCCTGCCCCCAATCCCTCCCAGCATCAGAGTCTTTTCCAATGAGTCAACTCTTCTCATGAGGTGGCCAAAGTACTGGAGTTTCAGCTTTAGCATTATTCCTTCCAATGAATACCCAGGGCTGATCTCCTTCAGAATGGACTTGTTGGATCTCCTTGAAGTCCAAGGGACTCTCAAGAGTCTTCCCCAACACCACAGTTCAAAAGCATCAATTCTTCGGCGCTCAGCCTTCTTCACAGTCCAACTCTCACATCCATACATGACCACAGGAAAAACCATAGCCTTGACTAGACGGACCTTTGTTGGCAAAGTAATGTGTCTGCTTTTGAATATGCTATCTAGGTTGGTCATAACTTTCCTTCCAAGGAGTAAGTGTCTTTTAATTTCATGGCTGCAGTCACCATCTGCGGTGATTTTGGAGCCCCCAAAAATAAAGTCTGACACTATTTCCACTGTTTCCCCATCTACTTTCCATGAAGTGAAGAGTAAGCTTACTTGTTACTTTTCATGGCTGTGGAGCAGTCTATTTTGTTAACGTACTAACAAGAAAACTATGACTGACATATAGACAGTATCTAGTTGTTGGGCATTTGAACTATTTCGTTATTAGCTTCTGCCATGAATGCACAAAATAAATTACAAAATAATGAATTCCAAATTGCTCTTGTTTTTTTATTAGTGCACATTCTTCAAAATGAAAATGTGAGCCAAAATATATGAGCAAATTTTTAAATTTGGGGATACATTTTTCTACTGTTTCTGAGTCAGTTTACAGAGCAATTCTGACAATGTGTAAGTGTTATTTTCATCATGCCTTATCTGTTTTTTGCCAACAAGTCATTTTGCTACATTAACAATTCTATCAGTATAATGGTTGGGGTTTCCCTGATGGTTCAGATGGTAAAGAATCTGCCTGCAATGTAAGAGACCTGAGTTCGATCCCTGGGTCAGGAGGATCCCCTGGAGAAGGGATGGCAACCCACTCCAGTACTCTTGCCTGGAGAATCCCATGGACAGAGGAGCCTAGCAGGCTACAGTCCTTGGGGTTGCAAAGAGTTGGACGTGACTGAGAGATTAACACACACACACATGTAATGATTATATTGAATGAATATGATTCACAAAATAAAATTTAAAATAACTTTATGTCTCCTGTGTCATTTAAAATTTAATCTATGGAACTGGTCTTCCGTTGTTCCTCTGTCAAAACCTGGGTAGACTCCATTACTGTCTGATTACTATTAAGTAATACCAATCATGCTCCAGTTAGTTATTAAAATATCTATACTATATTACTCAGCAATTCCAGATATATATCTGAAAAAAACAAAAACACTAACTTGAAAAGATACTATGACCTCAGTCTTCAGAGCAACATGATTTACAATCACCAAGATGCAGAAGTAGCCTAAGTGCTCATCAATGGATAAAGAAGATGTGATATATGTATGTGTATATATATATTC
>NW_011494920.1:1939072-1942743 GCF_000754665.1 Bison bison bison | reverse complement strand
ATATTCAGTTATATATATATATGTTCATATATATGTTATTAGCATATATAAATGCATATATAAAGCATTCTATATTAACTTATAACACATATGCTATATATGTATACATGTATAGCATATGTGATAGGTGTAACATGTATCATACATGTTAATAGCTCACATATTATTAACATATGTATATAATATGCTATGTATGTATATTAACACATGTATGTTATATAACCCGAAGAAGGAAATGGCAGCCTACTCCAGTGTTCTTGCCTGAAAAATTCCATGGACAGAGGAGCCTGGTGCAGGCTATAATCCATGGGATCACAAAGAGTTAACATATAGCACACATGTGTAAATACATATATGCATCAATATATGTTCAGAACATATATTCATATATATGTAAATACACACACACACACACACACACAATGAACACTATTCAGCCATAAAAAAGAATGGAATTTTGCCATTTGCAGCAACATGAATAGACTTGGAGGGCACTGTGCTAAGTGAAATAAGTCAGACAAAGACAAATATTGTATGATATCAGTTATATATGGAATGTAAAAAATACAGCAAACTAGTGAATATAGCAAAAAAAAAGCAGATTCACAGATATAGAGAACACACTAACAAACTAATGGTTATCACTGGGGGGAAAGGGCAATATAGTGGTGAGGGAGTGGGAGATACTATGGGTGTAAGATAAGCTACAGGGACATATTGTACAACATGAGGAATAAAGCCAATATTTTATAATAAGTATAAATGGACTGTACAAAAACTAAAAAATTTTGATTTTTAGTTGATTTTGATTACCAATGCAGTAATCAAACTTACCATTCTGATTTTGAATTGATGTTTGTACTCCTTCCACCTCCCTAGCATTAGGAATGAGATGGTCATCTTCCTTCTCCCATCCTACCCAGAGCTTTCACCTTCTTCCTGGATCTTGATATGTGAAACTTCTGATCCCTCCCCCTTGCATTGGAGCAGAGTAAGGGGAAAACAGGTCAGAAAGTTTTGACAACACCAATATCTTCACAGTGGCCCAGCATTCTACTCTCGGCAGAGATTTTTCATTGAAATCTTTCTCTTGTGGGTGCTTTTGCAGGTTATGCAACTTTCGCATCATTCTCACTTCCCATTCTCTTGGCATTTCTAGATCCATCTCTACCTCAATTGGTGGCTTCCATCTTGTTCAGCCCTTAGTTGTCTGGATGCACTTCTATTTTCTATTAAAACCTGTTCCTTCCTCTAGGAAGCCATCTCTGCTATAATCAACACCACCCCTCCCCAGATCTATCCCATATAAAGCCCACAGGAAAGCCTTTTTCTCATTGCCCCTCCCCCACCAACTTCAGAAATGCTGTCACACCCGCATCACTACCATTCCTGGCCGCACCATCACGCAGCACTAGAGCATCTGCTGTTTAGATTTCTCAAGTGAGAATCAGACTTCTATAATGTTCAGAGGACACAAGCACCCGCTTGGTGCTGGCCAGCCTATAGACTTCATTTTGAATAAATCTCAAGACATTTTGCAAGGTAACTATTCTCATCCTCACATTGCAGACCAGGAAACAGAAAATATGTGAATAAATAAGCAAAGATTTAAACTCTGGCATCAAGATTGATTCTCTTTCCACATCATGCTGTGTGAAATCTTTATGATATTACTATGCATAATGTCATTTTAAATATTAAGAAAAGTGTCATGAAATAAGAAACAAGTTTTGGGAAACCATGGAGGAATTACGAATGAATGAAAGTCCCATCTTTCAATGACACCCAGTTAAGGAGGGAGAGAAGTGAAGTTGCTCAGTCGTGTCCAACTCTTTGCGACCCCATGAACTGTAGCCTGCCAGGCTCCTCTGTCCATGGGATTTCCGAGGCAAGAATACTGGAATGGGTTGCCATTTCCTTCTCCAGGGAATTTTCCCAACTCAGGGATTGAACCCAGGTCTCCAAAATTGCAGGCAGACTCCTTACTGGCTGAGCAATGAAGGAAGTCCATTAAGGAGGGGATGGAATTCAAATCATAGGACAAGCAACATAGGAGAATTTAGATGCCTTGTTTAAAGCTAGTGGCCTAAAGTCCTTTTTCAGTTTCCAGTGGACATATTCCAGGTAAATAGAGCTAAGGGCACAAACACATTAGCCCTGGGTTAACATAATAAGAAGTCTATACATAATACTGGGTAGAATTTTGTACTAATTGTTGCCTAAGTGCTCTTAGGATTTGCTTGTGTGAAATTTGCAGCATTTGATAAGACAAATGCTTAGAATAAATCAGAAGACTCTTCCTCAGTTACTCTTATGGGTACACTACAATACCCCTTTTGCCACATCATTCCTTGCCTCTCCATGTTCTGCCTTCCAGCATCTCCCCCGTTCTCCATTCATTTTCTGTCCACTGTAGATGCTTTGCTCACACCTATACAAGCAAACACCCAGGCCGGAAGGATAACATTTTCTAATCAGCTTCACTCAAACCCCATGGCTTTAGTCCCAAAGTTCAAAAAATTCCAAGCTTGACATTTATAGGGTCATGTTAGCTTTGTAAGTAAGATTTCTTTACTATAATCTTATGATGACTTAATTATAAAAATATGAAGAGTCAAGGTCATTTCTTCCCACAAACATTAAATTTAAATATGAAAAATTCATCAATAGAAGTACAGAGAAATTGAGGAAAAGTTCAAGGTTAAAGTAATTCCTATTTTAATTTTTCTCTGGACTCTTGCTCTGGTATAGACAGCAGGGCCATCTGATATCTTATTGTCTCTGACTTGTAAATTGCTTTAGAGACAAGTTTAGTTGCGTGTTCTCTCTTGGTTAAACATTTTGTTTTTATTGAAAAGAATAGAACTCCTGGAGTTGGTGACGGACAGGGAGGCCTGGCGTGCTGCGATTCATGGGATCACAAAGAGTCGGACACGGCTGAGTGACTGAACTGAACTGAACTGAACTGAACTGAAAGTTGTATTGATGCTTGGGCCATTCACTTGATTAATTTAGCACAATAATATTGTTATAACTACTTTCACAATATATATACCAACAGAAATACATTGTTCTTATTCTTTATTTTTCTATAATTGATTTAGTACAACCAACACTTTCCGAACATGCAAGTAGGTTAAAAATTAGATTTTTTAACATATAAAAAAGTAAATCTAAGTTGCCAAGCTCAAATATGTACATAATACTATTTACTTAATTATCATGCAATAATGAAAAGCCATATGGATGTTTAAATGGAATATCACAAGAATACACAATGTTTTTTCATTGCTTTTCAAGTTTTACTACAAATGAGTGATAAGTGTACAGTCACAAAACCTTAGTCTCCAGGATTCAGAAATTTCTTTTAAGTTATTTAAACCAATTTCCAAAACTTTATTAAAAATAGAAACTAGGACTGGACAGATTAAAGCATTTAATTGAGAATACAGGGTAATCTTTTTATATATTCAAATACATGTCAAATTTGCATATCTTATTGCATTTACAGAGTTATTCAGAAGTTTCTTTTTGTAAGTAAACTCACTAAGTCTTTTTCTCAGGATACTCTGCCCACTGACATAATTAAATATTCCAGTGGAGCACAGTTCATGTCTGTGCCCTGAATGACTTAACACTTTAGACTTTCAGACAATTTATCGTAAATGAGT
>NW_011494920.1:1938433-1938972 GCF_000754665.1 Bison bison bison | reverse complement strand
AATTTTGTACCTGTTTTTTTTTTTATAATTTATGCGACTTTGTTTGTTCTTGTTTGTTTTTTTTCTCTCTCTTTCTTTTTCTTCTTCTTTTTTAACATTGTATTTTTGAAATTCCAAATTCTACTCTAGATTTTTAACTTTTGCTTTTCGGTATTAGTTATCAATTTTGTACCTATATTTTCTTTATAATTTTCACGACCTTGTTTGTTTTTGTTTGTTCATTTTTTCTCTCTTTCTTTTCCTTCTTCTTTTTTTTAACATTGTATTTTTGAAATTCCAAACTCAACTCTAGATTTTTAATTTTGGCTTTTATGCATTTGTTACCAATTCTGTACCTTTAAGAACCCAATCTTCAGTACCTAGTTTTCACTAGGGAACGAGATTACTGGCTTAACTGCTCTCTCTCCCTTTGGACTCTTCTTTTTCTCCACCAGGTCGCCTGTGTCTCCTCCCTAACCCCTCTCTATTCTACCCAACTCTGTGAATTTCTGTGTGTTCCAGACGGTGGAGACACTTAGTGAACTGATTACTGGCTGGAT
>NW_011494920.1:1935900-1938333 GCF_000754665.1 Bison bison bison | reverse complement strand
TAGTGTGATTAAAACATCATCTTTAATGTAACACATACCTTGCCTGTTCAGCAATGAAGGAAATAATAGCATTTTGCTCTCCTTTTAATTTATTCAAAATAATGAAAATAGACTCAGAAGTTTAGAATGAGAAGAAAGCTTAGATTTTATCTAGATATTACAAACCTGTTCATTTGAAAGCATAATCATTAAAATGACAAAGAATAGAATGTCAGTCTTCAAGAACTGTGCATGAAGCCAACTAAAGTTTTGAATAAGAATTCTAAGTCATTTAATTATAAAAATTATGTTAACATACAAAAGCAAGCATGAAAGAAAACATTTGTCACTGGACTCATTATGATGAAATTTTTATCCTGAAATCTGACAACTTGGGAAGGTACACAACATATTGGGTTTTTTACACGTTCACTTTTCACTTGACCAAAATGTACATGTTTATTTTTTACATGATTGAAATCTTGTCTTTGAGTTCTTCCAAAACTTGATTTGGTGAGATGACTCTCATGCATTACTAGGCTGAGTCTTCTGGAGAAAAAACAAAACAGTGGTATTAAACACAGTTATATTTAAATACAACGGGAAACTAATTCATAAAATAAATTTCAGGATTCTTTATTCTTACAGAGTTGTCCTTGAATACAACTGTTAGGAAATGAAAGGAATTTCTTTTCAGATTATCTCTATTAGAGTTCTGTGTAGTGAAACAGAATTTCTTAGAAAATATATTCTAAAAGCCTTAAAACTTAAGGAACAAACATAACTGCTCTTTTCCTAACTTCTGCAGAGATGAAGGGGTGGAATAGAGTGTATGTAAACGATACATATAGTATCATGTATGTATCATGAAAGCAGTAAATGATAAGTGAGTGTTTGAATTTAAGACAAGCTTCCTAGTTTGTAATCTCTTTCAGAAGTAACTGTTTTTTCTCAGACATAAGCACGGGCAAGGCTGTACAGAAACTCACTGCTAAATTCCTCTCTGATTCTAGCATGTGAAAGAAGGGCTGGCCTCCCCCACCAAGTGTGACGTCCCCCTTTCCTTAGATAGTAGGTTGGATTTATGTTACTTTCAGAAACTGTGTGAAACAGATGGGCTGAACCTTTGCTGTTATGGAAGCAGAGCATTTCCCACAGTCTCCTTCGATTAGGGAATTACAGGAATGGTGCACCCCCAAATTCTGCCGTAGCAAATGGATTGGTAGAAGTCATATGTGGCCATCACTGTGGGCAGCTAACTCAGATTCACTTATTCTCATTTCCCACCAACCATTAATCCTGTGCAAGTTCAAGGAGGTAAAAGCAATTCATTCTTTATACCCCAACATCTCTTTTTCTTGTTGAGATGGCATGACCACTCCCAGCTCTTATTGCCTTTGACTTGTAAGTTACTTTAGAGCAGTATTCTACAAAAATAGGGCTAACCCACTTTTTGGAATCTTGTGTGTTTTCCCACATTTCCTATGAAGTGGGGTCTAATTTGATAACCCATTTTGTTAGAGCAGGCAGATAGCTAGAAATGAGCAGACAAAGGGAGGCACAGACCAAATGGCAGGAAACCCCACAATTTGTAAACAAAGCAGGTCCTTAGGAAGACAGAAAACAGGAATCCTCTGGACTGATAAGAACCCAGACATTCGGGGGTAACAAGTGTCCTGGAGGCAGACAAAGAAAGGTAGCGAAAGACGGAATCTCCAGTGTCCAAATGTAACCTTTTGTTCATTATGTTCTTGTTGCAATAAAATCAGCTGTGCAGATAAGAAGTTTCCATCATGTACTGATGCTGTGACACTTCTGATCAAGACTGAATAAGGACAAAGATCCCTCCTTTTCTTAGAAAGGTGGAGCTGGGGTAAAAATCAGGAAGTATCACTCTAAACCTCTCCCCTCCCAAATGAACATTCTGCCCACTCATTTTTACACTCCAAATAACCAGTTGGTTAAAGGAATTCAGGGCAGCTACCCAACCGGAATATACTCATGCTCCCACTGAGAAGATCCTATCATTTAATAAACTCTTTATTTTCTTGACTTACGTGTCTCATCTCCTATTTCTTTCTGCCAAGAATTTACTCTCTGGTAACAATTTCACTAACTTACTAGGACACATTAATAACTTCATTTGCACAAATATGGAGAAATGAATTGAACCTAAAATCTGATTCATCTCACTTTCCACTGCCTTTATGTATATTTGAGACATAAATGAAGAACGGAGGCATTAATCTTGCTAATGTGGAAATCCAAAATCACTGCAGATGGTGACTGCAGCCATGAAATTAAAAGACGCTTACTCCTTGGAAGAAAAGGTATGACCAACTTAGCATATTAAAAAGCAGAGACATTACTTTGTCAACAAAGGTCTGTCTAGTCAAGGCTATGGTTTTTCCAGTAGCCATGTATGGATGTGAGAGTTGGACTATAAAGAAAGCT
>NW_011494920.1:1935637-1935800 GCF_000754665.1 Bison bison bison | reverse complement strand
GTCTGACACTGTTTCCACTGTTTCCCCATCTACTTCCCATGAAGTGATGGGACCCGATGCCATGGTCTTCATTTTCTGAATGTTGAACTTTAAGCCAACTTTTTCACTCTCCTCTTTCACTTTCATCAAGAGGCTTTTGAGTTCCTCTTCACTTTCTGCCATA
>NW_011494920.1:1923685-1935537 GCF_000754665.1 Bison bison bison | reverse complement strand
ACTCCATAGTCGTCAGCCCACCAGGCTCTCCTGCCCCTGGGATTCTCCAGGCAAGAACACTGGAGTGGGTTGCCATTTCCTTCTCCAATGCATGAAAGTGAAAATGTGAAAGTGAAGTCGCTCAGTTGTGTCCGACTCCTAGCAACCCTATGGACTGCAGCCCACCAGGCTCCTCCATCCATGGGATTTTCCAAGCAAGAGTGATGGGGTGGGGTGCCATTGCCTTCTCCACAAAGGACATGAGTTTGGGTAAACTCCAGGAGTTGATGATGGACAGGGAGGCTTGGTGTGCTGCAGTCCATGGGGTCACAAAGAGTTGGACACGACTGAGTGACTGAACTGAACTGACTGAATTGAATGTGTAAATGCACACAGTTCCTTGACTACACCATTATTTTGTTTAAGCTGGACTTTTGTCTAGAACTGACTCTTCTCTAGAAACATCTATCCGTCCTTAAGGCTGACCTCAGGTGATTTCATCTGCAGAAGCCTTTGCTATTAATGCCCGCCCCCATCTTTTTAGATACTAATGCCTCTGCTACCTTAAAACCTGTTCCCTTGAATGACCACAGTCTGTTTCCCCTAATAGATGCTCAACTTCTAGAGGACAGAGACTCCTATTGGTATATCTAATAAGCGTGTAGGTGTTGTGCTTAAACTTACAAAGATATTTTAATGAACTTTGATGGATTAAATTGTCCCAAATTTTGTGGGCTATTGCACAGAAAGTTTCAAGATTATATGGGGAAAAAAGGCAGACAAAACATTAAACACTAAAATTGTCACCAAAATAAATCAGTAGTTAAAAGCATATAGAAATTTAGGTAACAAAACATTAGGTCTTGCCTAGTAATTGCTCCATTTTAAAAACAGCTTCAAAACATTTTTTTTTTGAAACAGTGCAGAATGTAGGTAAAAGAAATAACACATATTTGTCCTAGCTGCAAATCCTATAATGAAGTAACCCTAGTTAAAACAAGTGAATCTGGTTCAGGACTCAAAATGTATGTTGTTTAAGGTATCTGCACGTTGGGGTTTTATAAATCCTGCTAGCTGAGAATGACATGTACGCCATTCACCATACCGTGCATGAACCTTCTAGGACTAAACAATTATATACTAATCATCTTCAAGCTTTAAGAACCTACAAGATAGTGTGATGAACCTAGTTCTGCATATAGGTTACATGGCTGGGTTGGAGAGTTTAAAATTCTCTGTTTTTTTATGACCCCAGAGTCTAAAAAACCTAGCAAGTCCTTTAAAGATAAGTGCTAGGTCTAGGGTTAAATATTGGAATCTGGGAATTTACAGCCCCTAAGATCTGTCATGATTTTTGATAATTATGGGAAAAACTTCAATTTTGTAGAAAGCAGGATCAGTTCCCTTTTGCTTGAGCATTTAAAGCCCATTCTATAGCGACTTGTGTTTGGTGATTATCTCCCCAAACACATGTCATTTGGGTTCACACCTCAGGCAAAATTTAATAGTAATAGAACTATATACTCAATTAGTGATATTATATAACAGGTCATAATTAATAAAATTAGTTAGATATTAAAACACATAGCAGAGGCAGCAACTACTACTCAGCTCTTATAAATTTGCTCTCATGTTGATAATGGATACTTCAGTCTTGTTAGAGTTTACATTTTTTTTTTCTGCAAAAAAGTACTAATATCTGGGTGTTTGTAAATGTAAAAATTTCATACTTTTTAAGGTTGTCTCTTTTTGGAAAACACTACTTAAGTCAATAGTGTTCTGGGTGAATAAGATCCACCTGCTGTTTTCACGTTTATGTATCCCCTTTCTCCCTGAGAGTGGAAATGATAAAGGAGCCAAGTGACTGGCAGAGATCATTGGGTGTGGAACCTGCAAAAATTTTAACAGCTACTAGGCATTGGAAAAGGCAATGGCACCCCACTCCAGTATACTCTTGCCTGGAAAATACCACGGACGGAGGAGCCTGGTGGGCTAGAGTCCATGGGGCTGCTAAGAGTCGGACACAGCTGAGCGACTTCACTTTCACTTTTCACTTTCATGCATTGGAGAAGGAAATGGCAATCCACTCCAGTGTTCTTGCCTGGAGAATCCCAGGGACAGGGGAGCCTGGTGGGCTGCTGTCTCTGGGGTCGCACAGAGTCGGACACGACTGAATCGACTTAGCAGCAGTAGCAGCAGACTTTGGGTGCTTACTCTGTCCAAGAACTGTTCTAGGCACTCTACTACTTGTGGCAGTTTATTCACTCCTCATGAAACTCTGTGAGGTGAACACCATCATTATGCCCATGTTGAATTATCAGCCCACTCACTATTATTATCTCCATAAGAATAGCTGGTTTAGGGTTCAGATCAGATCAGATCAGTTGCTCAGTTGTGTCCGACTCTTTGCGACCCCATGAATCGCAGCACGCTAGGCCTCCCTGTCCATCACCAACTCCCGGAGTTCACTCAGACTCACGTCCATCGAGTCAGTGATGCCATCCAGCCATCTCATCTTCTGTCGTCCCCTTCTCCTCCTTTCCCCCAATCCCTCCCAGCATCAGAGTCTTTTCCAATGAGTCAACTCTTCGCATGAGGTGGCCAAAGTACTGGAGTTTCAGCTTTAGCATCATTCCTTCCAAAGAAAACCCAGGGCTGATCTCCTTCAGAATGGACTGGTTGGATCTCCTTGTGCTAAGTGGTGGAGTACGGATTCAAACCACGGTCTTTGTCCAGATTTGGGGCTATTGAACTAGCCCCCTACAGGTTTTCCTATACTCAACTTTGTAGCTTGGGAAATAAAAAGTACAGGAAAGAACTTGTTTTTTGCTTTATGTCAGCATTTTTTTTACTTTTTTTTTTAAAAGATACTTTGCACCTAAGAGAGAATTTCATTATATTGAAGAGTATTAAAGTAAGTTATTAACTTATTTTCCTTCCAAAATGGCAAAAGGCAATAAAAATATTAGCACCAACCTTTTCCGTTTGTTTAGAAGTTCCAGGAACATGTTTTAATACCTCATTTCTCTATAAATAAAAGGGAGAAGAATGTTAGTGCCACAATTTTATACACTTAGACACAGTAAGAAAAATACCTAAGATTAAAAGCACATTTTTTTGGCTAAATTTTGTTTTCTTTCAATTAAAATTCACATTGTAGAGTTCTTTTGTGGAAAAAGCAGTTATTTCATAGATACTTACAAACTTTGGTTTAAACTTGTATTTCTAAATAGTATTTGTTATTTCCATAGGTGAACTATTACCCCAAACATTGACTGTGTCATAGTTCCCTGCTGTAATGAAAAGCTGAATTGAAATTCTTTTTAAAAAGCGATAGTTCTTTTAGTCGTAATAACCATGACCCAATTCTACTATATTCGTATGGAAGATGTTCTCTGAATTTTGCCAACCAAGTATGTCATTGTCTTTTTCAGATTTAGATCATCAGCCAAGAGACAAGACAACTAAATTTGTCATCTGTGCCCAAAGACAAGGGGATGACTTTGTCCCCAACATTTAAACTGCAAACAAGGAGTCATCTTCCACTCAAGTCCTTAAAAAATCTCTCATATTAGAGCAGACACTCTCAATTACTTTACTTTTAATAAGAAAATATTATTTAGAGAAGATAAATTTACATGGAGTAATGCTAATCAATCATAGATTTGAATGATTATCAGAGTCACCTAACAAAAATAGTTAAAAAAGAAAAGGGCAAGGGAGCTCTATGTAGATTTACTATCAATCTTGTTGTTATAGCCTTGACATTGCAGTTTTGTGAGCTCTCAAAAACAAGCATTTTATAAAGAATATATACGTATATAGAATGGCTGTGGTATGGAGATCACAAAGAAAGACAAAAATAGAGGGTGAATGAGAACTCAATTGCACCACTCTTTTGTGACTAGGTACTTAATGACCTAGGATTATAATTCCAAATTACTAGCATTATAATCACACACACAAATGTTGTGTCTGAACTACCTTAAACAGGAGGTTATAGCAAAGGTGATGTGCTTTAGAATGCTGTCATACAGACTCAAAAGTATCTTTAGTGATGAAAAACATTATTCATGGCTGAAAATTCATAGGTGGAATTTGAAAAATCTGTGCCAGGAAATAGAATAAAAAAGCAAATATTTTCAGCATTAGTAAATATATCGTGTTATTTTAAAGATTTTTCATATGCAAATTAAACTAGATACTATAATTAGACATTTGACTGTTTCATACACATCCATCAAAATATATTAAACCAAGTTAGAAGCCTTGGAGGATGTTTCGTTGGAAAACAGGTAGATTGGTATTTGGGGATTCTTCATAGGCAAATGCCAAATAAAAAATTCTGCTAGAGTAACTCAGTGACTTCTCTGTGTCCAGTTGAAAAAGATGGAGTTTCATGCAGTTTGTTTTCCTTTTGAGTTTAGTTGAAGCCGTAGAGTTAAACCCTCCTGGAGCTATTTATACCAGAACTTAAAATTAAAACTGAGTCCTCACCATTTGCAGTATGAAAAAAAGGCTGACACTTCCGATGGTAATTCCAATGATACCAGCAATCAGCACAAGAATAGCGATTACCATTACTATAGGAGAAAAACAGAGGAGCAAATTATAAAAGTGTAAAGTAAATGACCACACAGCATATGTAAAATAAAGCAGGTAAAATCAGGGTAATATCGCTTTGTCTTTTTATAGGGGAAAGTGATAGTCCACACACAGTGTTGGGAAGGTAGCTCCAAAGTGGTAGCACAGAGTCTAAAACAAATCTGGACTAAGACAGGAAGGATCTGTATTTATTCTGGATGTACCCACGGTTGGCTAGAAAGCTGAAGATATATAACTTAAAATAAAAATGATGATCAGATTATATACTGCTGTTTCTAAAATGTTTAAGGAAATTGGAAATGCCTATTTTGGTTCTGAAAAGAGCATATTTTATTTGTTTTTACAATTTGTGTCATTGAAATAAGTAACACTCTTGTTTTTAAAATTAGCTAGTGGTTACCAGTGGGGAGAGGGAAGAGGGAAAGGCAATATGGGGATAGGAGAATAAGAGGTACAAGCTGTCATGTGTAAAATGAGCTGCAAGGATATATTATTGCACAGGGCTTCCCTGCTGGCTCAGACAGAAAAGAATCTGTCTATAGTGCAGGAGACCTGAGTTTGATCTCTGAGTTGGGAAGACCCTCTGTAGAAGGGAATGGCAACCCACTGCAGTATTCGGCCTGGAGAATCCCATGGACAGAGGACCCTGGCGGGCTACAGTCCATGGTGTCATAGAGAGTCGGACACGACTGAACAACTAAGTACTGCACATATATTGTAGAGCACACAGGGAATGCAGCCGTATTTTGTAACAACTATACATGGAGTGTCACTTCTAAAAGTGTGAATCATTATATTCTACACCTAGAACAAATAATAATGTACAGTAACTATACTTCGATTAAATTTTTTTAAGCAAAATCAGAAAGAAAATAAACTTAAAAAAATAAAATTGATGCTTCTGTTCCAAGGCATTTAAAACTCTCAAAACAAAATGTTAAATGGAATGATCATCATTCTTTGTCAAATATTAACATACCTGGCTGTGTCGAATCGGGTTGAACTACTATCATTTGTCCTAAAAAGACAATATTGAAAATAAGGTCAGAAAACATATGTCATATTTAAAAAATACCCCTTTGGAATTAGACTGTCTAGTGGATTTTTGTTATTCCTTAACTGTGTTTAAAGAACTACATAGTTCATCTTTCAACAGTGAGTAAGTAAAGTATATGAGGTGATGTGTCAGTCTTAACATTAATAATCCCAATATCTACTTTCAGCTACCCAACAAGTTTCCATTCATCAAGAATTAGTAAACTCCCTCATGCACTAAAGGGAAGGATATGAGAAACTATTTGAAGAACCATCTATGGACTTCCACAAGAAGCAGTGCATTTTTAAAAAATGTAAAAATAGTGATCAGAAAGAGATATATTGAGCTGTAATCCCACATGAACATCAGTCCAATCCTCAAAAAGAGCTGGACATGACTGAACATCCATTCAGTTAGAACTGGACATGGAACAACAGACTGGTTCCAAATCGGAAAAGGAGTATATCAAGGCTGTATTCTGTCATCCTGCTTATTTAACTTATATGCAGAGTACATCATGAGAAACGCTGGACTGGATGAAGCACAAGCTTAAGTCAAGATTGCCAGGATAGATATCCATAACCTCAGATATGCATATGACACCATCCTTATGGCAGAAAGTGGAGAAGAACTCAAGAGCCTCTTGATTAAAGTGAAAGAGGAGAGTGACAAAGTTGGCTTAAAACTCAACACTCAGAAAATGAAGATCATGGCATCTGGTCCCATCACTTCATGGCAAATAGATGGGGAAATAGTGGAAACAATGGCAGACATTATTTTTTGGGCTCCAAAATCACTACAGATGGTGACTGCAGCTATGAAATTAAAAGACATTTATTCTTTGGAAGAAAAGTTATGATCAACCTAGACAGCATATTAAAAAGCAGAGACATTACTTTGTCAACAAAGATCCGTCTAGTCAAGGTTATGGTTTTTTAGTAGTTATGTATGGATGTGAAAGTTGGACTATAAAGAAAGCTGAGTGCCAGAGAATTGATGCTTTTGAACTGATGAATTGATGGTGTTGGAGAAGACTCTCGAGAGTCCCCTGGACAGCAAGGAGATCCAACCAGTCCATTCTAAAGGAGATCAGTCCTGAATATTCATTGGAAGGACTGATGCTGAAGGTGAAACTCCAGTATTTTGGCCATCTGATGCGAAGAGCTGACTCATTTGAAAGATCCTGATGCTGGGAAAGATTGAGGGTTGGAGGAGAAGGGGATGACAGAGGATGAGATGGCTGGATGGCATCACCGACTCAATGGACATGAGTGAGTAAACTCCAGGAGACAGTGATGGACAGGGAGGCCTTGCGTGTAGCGATGTGTGGTTTCACAAAGAGTCGGACATGACTGAGCAACTGAACTGAACTGAGCTGAATGCTTTGCTAGAGTTAATACCCCCTTAACAGTCCACAATAATATTTCTTTTTCTGCTGTCTCCCAATTCCATTTTATGTCATTTCTTAAATTTACTACTAATAACATACTGCACTACATTCCATGACCTCATCAAAGACTTGATTATAGTGGGTCATTCTTTAGCCGCTCACTATTTACAGGATTCATGGCATGTGTGCTGTGTGTGTCTGCAGTGGACCCATGAATGTTTCTGGTTTGACACTATCATGTGGGCTTCACACTGAAATCACTTTGAAAAGTAGATTATTTAACTGGATCCAGAAGTCCAGTAATGGGTTCTAAGCACTTAGCCTAATTTTCTTCTCTTGGTCTCCATCCTTCTGAAAACCCATTGCTTCCCTTTTTCTGTGTTTCCACTAGCTAATGATCCAAGAGCTATGCTGTCTTCCTTGAGACTTTACTTTAAATCCAGAGAACCCTGCTGAAACCCCACCTACAAAAGACCTTCTTCTTTTCTACTTTCAACCTGCTCTTCAAAGTCATCTTCTTCTCCATAGAAGAATAATCAGAGAGACAGTGAATGCCACCTAATCATCCTTATCTCAGGACCCAGATGGCTTATACTTTACTGGGCACGTATGATGTCTTGGGCTCTCAGTCAAGCAATTTTACACACATTTTCTTATTTAATTCTTAGAGAAACACTGTGAGATAGGTATAATGAGCCCCATTTTAAAATTAAGAGATGGAGACCCATTGGAGAACTCAGGGCTCAATCTACTCAGGTCAGCACCTGGGACAGGGCCAAGCTCAGGGCTGAGTCCAGCCAGGTTTGACCGTAAGCCCCTCTCACCACTGCACTACTGGGTCCCTTATACCTGGCCTACCATTTCATGCTCACATTCATCATTTATGTGTTTTTCTAGAATGTTTTAATGTCTTTAATCTACAGTAGTATTCTTGTCCAACATTCCAGAAGCGAGAGTTCCTCTAGAGGAGAGAGACTTTGACTATTTTGCTTTCATTTCTCGGTCTTTGTCAGTTTCCCTGCAGTAGTCAGTCCCATTAAGTCGAGCTGCATCATAACAGTGACTCCAGAGAAAAACTGTTTTAAAACATCAAGAAACCCCTTGTTTCTGTTTCAACAATTATATGCTCAGGAGTGAGTGGTGCTGTACTAGGAATGGCACTGGTCGAAGAAGGCACAGCTGTACGAAAGAGAAGTTGAGAAAGGGATTAAGGTTGAGGGAATGAGTGGACCACAGAGCACATCACACAAGACAAATTCATCCCACATCTCTCCCAGTGGCAGCTCCAGAATTTTTATGTGGCAGGGCCTTACAGGTGAAGAAGGAGAGCCTTGATTTCCCCATCTGTAAAATGATAATACTTCAAAATGTCATTGAGAGGACTAAGTTAGTTTAATATATAATTTGTGTGCCTTCACACACACACATATCAGTTAGTATAGTGTGTGGTTAGTCGCTCGGTCATGTCCGATTCTTTGTGACTCGTGGACTGTAGCCCCCGAGGCTCTTCTGTCCATGGGATTTTCCAGGCAAGAATACTGGAGTGAGATGCCATTTCCTTCTCCAGGGAATCTTCTCAACACAGCGTCTGAATTTGCATCTCCTATGTTGCAGGCGGATTCTTGACCACTGAGCCACCTGGGAAGCTCCACCTGACTCATTCAGATCAGATCAGACATTCAGTTTAGTTCAGTCGCTCAGTCATGTCTGACTCTTTGCAACCCCATGAATCGCAGCACGCCAGGCCTCCCTGTCCATCACCATCTCCTGGACGTCACTCAGACTCACAGGCATCGAGTTGGTGATGCCATCCAGCCATCTCATCCTCTGTCATCCCCTTCTCCTCCTGCCTCCAATCCCTCCCAGCATCAGAGTCTTTTCCAATGAGTCAACTCTTCACATGAGGTGGCCAAAGTATTGGAGTTTCAGCTTTAGCATCATTCCTTCCAGAGAACACCCAGGACCAATCTCCTTTAGAATGGACTGGTTGGATCTCCTTGCAGTCCAAGGGACTCTCAAGAGTCTTCTCCAACACAACAGTTCAAAAGCATCAATTCTTCAGCACTCAGCTTTCTTCACAGTCCAACTCTCAACCATACCCTTGACTAGATGGACCTTTGTTGGCAAAGTAATGTCTCTGCTTTTGAATATGCCATCTAGGTTGGTCATAACTTTCCTTCCAAGGAGTGAGCATCTGTTAATTTCGTGGCTGCAATCACCATCTTCAGTGATTTTGAAGCCCAAAAAATAAAGTCTGACACTGTTTCCATTTTTCCCCATCTATTTCCCATGAAGTGATGGGACCAGATGCCATGATCTTTGTTTTCTGAATGTTGAGCTTTAAGCCAACTTTTTCACTCTCCTGTTTCAATTAGGTATATGGTGTGACAAATAACTAGTATCTCTAAGTTATCCTTCATCATTTTGATGCAAAGGTGTAAAGTATAATGTAAGAACAAGTGCTTTTCTCAATTGAAATATAGTTGATTTACTATAATTCAAAAAGAATTCAGTTATACACATACACACATACACACAGACATATATGTATATTTTCAGGTGTTTTCCAATTAAATTATTACTAAATATTGTATATAGTCTCCTGTGCTATACAACAGGTCCTTGTTGTTTATGTATTTTACACATAGTAGTGTGCATCTGTTAAGACCAAGTGTTTTTAAACAATAACTAGATCATAGGAATGTTGAGGTTCAGCAACTATTGAGTTTAAAATCATGGAAAGAAAGATTTTCATTAGGAATCAATGAAAGCATGTAAAAACAAAATAGAATAGCTAATGAACAAAAACGATCTTTCTTTCTTAGTTAATGTTACATCTTACTTTATACCTTTCAGTTCAGTGCAATTCACTCACATTTAGGGCACACATTTATAACCCCTGTGGATACCAGTGAGCTTTTCTGAAACAAGCTTCCCTGGGCTCCTAGATCCCAGGTCTGGCACATTTTGAATCTCTTCCACACTAGAACAGGGCTCTGTACATGGCGGGTATTCAGTGAAATACTAGCTGTTGTAAATGTTTGGCCAATTTCCTTTCTTTTTAAAAAAGATCTTCTCATTTTCTTGAGATATAATCCACATACAGCAACGAATTGTTTGACCAGGTTCTTATGGAGAGACAGGGAGGTGAGTGTCTGGATCGCGCCTAAAATAAATGTACTGATGAATGAAACAAGCCACATGCAAAGGGGCATGCACGGAATGAGTGTAAGAATAGTGGAAACCTGCCTCCACAGCAGACTGACACAATATTTTGGATGTTTCAATAACAAGCACACAATTTTACAACTACGAGAAAAAAAAATCCCAAAGTGAAAAACAAAAAAATAAAACCCCACCAAATTTAAAATTTTTAAGAAGTGCATGCATGCTAAGTCACTTCAGTTGTGTCCGACTGTTTGCGACCCTACGGACTGTAGCCCACCAAGCTTCTCTGTCCATGGGATTCTTCAGGCAAGAATACTGGAATGGCTTGCCATTTCCTCCTCCAGGGGATCTTCCTGACTCAGGAATCGAACCTGCATCTCTTGTCTCTTGCATTTGCAGGCGAGTTCTTTGCCACTAGTGCCAACTGGGTAGCTAAAAGTTTACCTGAAGCCATCTAGAGTTTTCACTGAGTGCAAAGATTGCACTACCCCGGGCTTTCTGCCTGTCTGAGTCCAGAGTTTCAGTGGTTAGTTAGGGAGGTGTGCTCAGTCTATGGGACGGTGCCCCCTCCTCTTTATGAACACCTACAAGACTCTGCCTGCCCCAGCCCCTGCCTGCCTCCCCATCAGTGCTTGCAGCTTCACTCTCCTTTGGGGTCCAGGCATCTGGACAGCTCTTGGTTCCTCAAATGCAGCACACTCTTCTCCAAGCCCACACCTTTGTACCTAGTCTTCTCTTTGCCTGATATATCCTCCCGTCGTCCCCTTCTTGGCTGGCTATCCACTTTTCAGGTCCCAGTTCAAGGACATTTTTATTGGGACGTCTTCTCTGACCTCCCCTACTTTCTGCTACTGCTGCTAAGTTGCTGCAGTCGTGTCCGACTCTGTGCAACCCCATAGATGGCAGCCCATCAGGTTGCCCCGTCCCTGGGATTCTCCAGGCAAGAACACTGGAGTGGGTTGCCTTTCCTTTTCCAGTGCATGAAAGTGAAAAGTGAAAGTGAAGTTGCTCAGTCATGTCTGACTCTTAGCGACCCCATGGACTGCAGCCTACCAAGCTCCTCTGTCCTTGGGATTTTCCAGGCAAGAGTACTGGAGTGGGGTGCCATTGCCTTCTCTGTCCCCTACTTTGGTTTAGGCTAAAAACTCCACAAGATCCCAGTGCTTAGCATAGTGTGTTAAAACTAAATGAAATCCTATGACTGTTTAGGATCCAGATGTTTTTCATAGGCCTTGATGGTGTGGATGAAAAAAAATTGCCTGCCGTATCAGTGAACAAAGGATGTTGCAGACACCATGCTTTCAGCCATTGCTGCACCCGCAGACTGTAGACCCTGAGGGGATTCAGGATGCAGAGAAGCAGGCTCAGTTCAGTTCTGTTGCTCAGTCTTGTGACCCCATGAATCCCAGCATGCCAGACCTCCCTGTCCATCACCAACTTCCAGAGTTCACTCAGACTCATGTCCATAGAGTCAGTGATGCCATCCAGCCATCTCATCCTCTGTCATCCCCTTCTCCTCCTGCCCCCAATCCCTCCCAGCATCAGAGTATTTTCCAATGAGTCAACTCTTCGCATGAGGTGGCCAAAGAACTGGAGTTTCAGCTTTAGCATCATTCCTTCCAAAGAAATCCCAGGGCTGATCTCCTTCAGAATGGACTAGTTGGATCTCCTTGC
>NW_011494920.1:1923002-1923585 GCF_000754665.1 Bison bison bison | reverse complement strand
GCCTTGACTAGATGGACCTTTGTTGGCAAAGTAATGTCTCTGCTTTTGAATATGCTATCTAGGTTGGTCAAAACTTTCCTTCCAAGGAGTAAGCGTCTTTTAATTTCATGGCTGCAGTCACCATCTGCAGTGATTTTGGAGCCCAGAAAAATAAAGTCTGACACTGTTTCCACTGTTGCCCCCTCTATTTCCCATGAAGTGATGGGACTGGATGCCATGATCTTCGTTTTCTGAATGTTGAGCTTTAAGCCAACTTTTTCACTCTCCACTTTCACTTTCATCAAGAGGCTTTTGAGTTCCTCTTCACTTTCTGCCATAAGGGTGGTGTCATCTACATATATGAGGTTATTGAGATTTCTCCCGGCAATCTTGATTCCAGCTTGTGCTTCTTCCAGTCCAACGTTTCTCATGATGTACTCTGCATATAAGTTAAATAAGCAGGGTGACAATATACAGCCTTCACATACTCCTTTTCCTATTTGGAACCAGTCTGTTGTTCCATGTCCGGTTCTAACTGTTGCTTCCTGATCTTCATACAGATTTCTCAAGAGGCAGGTCAGGTGGTCTGGTATTCCCATCTCTT
>NW_011494920.1:1922475-1922902 GCF_000754665.1 Bison bison bison | reverse complement strand
ATCTTGGTCTGGTATTCCCATCTCTTGAAGAATTTTCCAGAGTTTATTGTGATCCACACAGTCAAAGGCTTTGGCATAGTCAATAAAGCAGAAATAGATGTTTTTCTGGAACTCTCTTGCTTTTTCCATGATCCAGCGGATGTTGGCAATTTGATCTCTGGTTCCTCTGCCTTTTCTAAAACCAGCTTGAACATCAGGAAGTTCACCCTGTTTATTTAATTATATGCAGAGTACATCATGAGAAACGCTGAACTGGAAGAAACACAAGCTGGAATCAAGATTGCCGGGAGAAATATCAATAACCTCAGATATGCAGATGACACCACCCTTATGGCAGAAAGTGAGGAGGAACTCAAAAGCCTCTTGATGAAAGTGAAAGTGGAGAGTAGAAAAAGTTGGCTTAAAGCTCAACATGCAGAAAACGAGA
>NW_011494920.1:1888759-1922375 GCF_000754665.1 Bison bison bison | reverse complement strand
AATTTGATCTCTGGTTCCTCTGCCTTTTCTAAAACCAGCTTGAACATCAGGAAGTTCACGGTTCACGTATTGCTGAAGCCTGGCTTGGAGAATTTTGAGCATTACTTTACTAGCATGTGAGATGTGTGCAATTGTGCGATAGTTTGAGCATTCTTTGGCATTGCCTTTCTTTGGGATTGGAATGAAAACTGACCTTTTCCAGTCCTGAGGCCACGGCTGAGTTTTCCAAGTTTGCTGGCATATTGAGTGCAGCACTTTCACAGCATCATCTTTCAGGATTTGAAATAGCTCAACTGGAATTCTATCACCTCCACTAGCTTTGTTCATAGTGATGCTTTCTAAGGCCCACTTGACTTCACATTCCAGGATGTCTGGCTTTAGGTCAGTGATCACATCATCGTGATTATCTGGGTCGTGAAGATTTTTTTGTATAGTTCTTCCGTGTATTCTTGCCACCTCTTCTGAAGTGTTTGAACCAGACTTTCATTTGGAGAAGATCATTGTCTATGGCACGAAGGAGGATGTAGGAAAAAAAAAAAAGAACAAGCCAAAAAACATGGCCTGAGCTCTTCATAAGACGATCCCATCTTGTGTTCAGTACTGGTCAAGATAAGTCGTTTTGCAAATAGGCCGCTCCTCCTTACAGAGGGTCCTTATCATTTGTCAGCACAGCCTTTGGTAGGGAAGGCCTGTGGACTAAGACCTTCAAGGACAGGAAATTGCAGCAAGTTGTAAAAAGAATATGCCACAGAGCCGACGGTAAGATCTCACACCTCTAAAAACTGGCACTTTCAAGCCTCTCATTTTAAGCAAAGTCAGAGAAGAGGAACATGGTGTTCGCCAGGGATAATCAGTTCGGTGTAACTTTTTGCTATCCAAATAAGAAAATGCTTAGGGAGAGACAGCTCATTAAAATTAATTTGAACTTTAGCAAAGCAATTTTAACAGTCTAGCCTGAACCTCTTATGGGCTGGATTCCAGGAGGCATTTCTTTCCTGCCTTTTTTTCCCCTGTTTTGCTCTAGGCCCTTCCCTTTCTGTTACTTGTTGTTCAGTCGCTCAGTTGTGTCTCTGTCCTCTGTGCTCAGACTCTGTGCGACC
Source organism: Bison bison bison (assembly GCF_000754665.1). NCBI lineage: Eukaryota > Metazoa > Chordata > Mammalia > Artiodactyla > Bovidae > Bison > Bison bison. The sequence goes on along the minus strand of NW_011494920.1, from coordinate 1,921,275 downwards.
CCATGGACTGCAGCACTCCAGGCTTCCCTGTCCTTCACTGTCTCCCGGAGTTTGCTCAAACTCATGTTCATTGAGTCAGTGATGCCACCCGACCATCTCATCCTCTGCTGCCCCCTTCTTCTGCCTTCTATCTTTCCCAGCATCAGGGTCTTTTCCTGTTTGCCTTATTCGTTGACTCAAAGTCAATCTCAATTTTGTCCTAATTAATTCAGAATATACTTTTACATTTTACCTTCAAGTCCCTTGGAACAGTTAATCTAACTTGCTTACTTTATAGATAATAAATTTGAAAATTAAATGATTGGCTCAGTTTAACAAAGTAGGTAAGGAACAAAACCGAGACCGAATTCTGCTGTTTTCCAATAATATTCCTACTTCACAGATCTCCACCTGGTTGAGATCTTGTCAGCAGGATTTCTTCGATGTTTTAGCATACTAGCTGGTGAACATTGGGATGCATTGTACACACAAAAATGACAACTAAGTTCCTTGAAATTCCCAGATACCCTAAGGGCTAGAATTGATAGAATAATCACGTAGTCTTCATTTTGATGATTTGTTCACACCAATTTATTGTATTACTTCCTTTATACCTCTTAGACTTCCATGTCCTCTTGTTAGAGCCTCTAAGAAAAACTGTTTTCTGCTCTAGCAATATTGACCTGAGGGTCTTTTCCTTAATCCTTTTACTTCTTTTTCAGGAACATATCCAGACTATACCTGAAAAATTCCACTCTGTCTCCAAGAGAAGCACTTTTACCTCGAGGCATAATGGAAGATGTGTCCAGTGTCACACTACCTAAGGAACACATGGGTCTTGGACCAACAGGGCACAGTTCCTGAGCTTCACTGGGCTCCGAAGACTTACTCTGAAGCCTCACCCTTCGCCTGCTTGCACTGAGTCACTGGCTGAAACTTGAAGGATGGAGTTTTAGGCGGAAATGTGGACGAGGTCGAATTAAGGTGAAGAAGTGACCTTAAAATGGGCTAAAATATGAAGAAAGAGAATACAGTGTGCATTTATGTGGGCGTTAGAGGGCAGCCAGTAGGCAAAGATGGCAAACCTCTCAGACTGACACGAGTTTCATGTTCAAGTGGCAAATTAGTGCAAACGGGAATAAAAGGGTAGGTTTAGCAAGGCCTCAAACTCCTAGCTTAAAAAAATTTTTATAGTGCCCAAATACTACAATGACATTTGCTCTGGCACTTTGCACAAAGTATGTATTTGTTACTTGGACTGAATCACTTAGTTTTAGGTTTCAGAGGCAGGAATGAATGAATGAATATGCCACCCAGAATCTTAAATATTCCAAATTTGTGTGGTGGTATCATCTCATACTTGCATAACATCTGAATTGTTCCAGAACATTCATCTCTTTTGTCTTGTATTGTCATGGCTCTGACCTCACAGTTGTTCAGAAAAACTCTACCAGCCTGAGATGTCTGGGTATTGCAGGAGGGAGCACGACAGTGCGGGAGAGGTGGGTTGACTCGTGGGTTAGAGACACAGTCGGGCATGGAGATCTAGTCTCCCAGCTCTCTGCACTATGCTCTAACTGCTAGGCACACAGCTCTCCCAAACAACTGACTTTCTAACATGGAATGTCATTAGAAAGAATATAAAACGCAATGTTGGACCAACACCCTGTAGTTTTGCTCTCTGCCCAAATTTCTAGCTGCTGAGCTCCTGTCATGAAGTGATAAAGTCATCTCATGCAGTCGTTGGTTTTAGCTTGGTTCCCTCCTGCCTTGCAACTGATAAAAGTCTTATCTCAGCAAAGTAAACTCTTACAAGGATACACCCCACCTATGAAAGGCCTTCAATAGTTTCCAAGTCAGAAAGTGACATTTTCTAAGTGTTAGAGTTTTCTGGCACTGGGATGACCAGGAAAACTGATCGGTAATGTATTTGTGAAAGTTCTAAACAGCTTATTTGTGGTAAAACTGGGAAAAACTCACATTTGCTGGCTTCCAACTCAATGCCTTTTCTTCCAGACCTTATTATTTTTTTACAGAATGGACAGGACTCTTCCTTATTCCAAAAGATATTTGCAGAAAGCTATTGCCATGAAGCAATATTTTAAAAGAAATACTCAGTTTTGCCCTTGAACCAAAGGGTTGACAACATCAATCTGATCAAGTTGTGATAATATAGTTAGATGTCCCTTTTGTCTGCTGTTGTTCACTTTTATTTTTTTGGAGAGATTTAGTAAGTCAAAGTAGCTAGTTACAATTTAGAAAAATTGAACTTTCTAAAGGATAAAACGAGATGCCAGTCCAGGTTCGATGCACGATACTGGATGCTTGGGGCTAGTGCACTGGGACGACCCAGAGGGATGGTATGGGGAGGGAGGAGGGAGGAGGGTTCAGGATGGGGAACACATGTATACCTGTGGTGGATTCATTTTGATATTTGGCAAAACTAATACAATTATGTAAAGTTAAAAAAAAAAAAGTTGATGGGATAACATTTGCACTTAAGTGTTTTGAATAGCCCTCGAAATTTTGTGTGAAGTCTCTGGTTAATGACTCTTAGAGAGCATGTCCACTGGTGCAATCAGTGGACTGGATGTCAAATGCAATGACCCAGTGTCTGCTCACCTACAGAGTGGCCTGCTTGGACAGTTCCCAGCAGCCAATGGGTCACAACTCTGTCTTCCCCAGCTTGGTAGAGAACAGCTCCTCACTAAGTCTGCCTTGAAGCTGTTATTGCCTAGGAGGACAGTGGTTTCCCTGACGGAACTTCATAGCCTGGCTCAGTCAGTCTATGTCCTGCCCAGATTCTAGTCACTCTCACTGTTCCGAACTATTACTGAACCAGCCAGTGAGAGAGAAAAACCAGCCTATAATCCCAGCCACTGTGCGTTCTTTAGCCTGAACGGATAGAAAGCAAGGGATGTTTCTGTTCATTGCCCCAGGGAGAAAGGAGATCAGGATTTAGGTCCCGGGTTTGCCATCAAGGGGTGGAAGACTTGAGTAAGTCACCGAATTTTCTAAGCCTCCATGTCTCACTTATAAAATGCGAGTAAATGGCAGGGGTCCCCAAACTCTGGGATCTAATGTCTAATGATCTGAGGTGGGGCTAATGTAATAATAATAATAGAAATTAAGTGCACAATAAATGTCATGCAATTGAATCATCCCAAAACCACCCCTCCCACTCCTGGTCTATGGAAAAATTGTCGTCCATGAAACTGGTTCCCAGTGCCAAAAAGGTTGGGGACTGTTACCTAAGGTACTCCATTATTCCAAAATCATAGACATTTGCATGTCTGAGACAGTAATATTCATAACAAACAAATTGTGTATTAACTACATTCTAGGCATTTTCTCTTCAAAACAACTACCTGAGAGTATATTATTATGTATTAATTTATTATGTGTAGAGGAAAAAAAAACCAAAGATCAGAAACATCGCCTAACTTGCCTAAGATCATAAAGCTGATAAATGGTGGAGGTGGCGTTTCATTTCCCACCTATTTGACTGCAGAACTCTCTGCTAAGTTCTGCCATGATCTATGCAAAATAAAAAGGTTGAGAGCACCAAATAAGTGTCATTAAAAGAAGATGAAACTCTCACCAAGTTATGTAACTAACTCTCAAGTAAGCCATCCCTTCTAGTAAATCAGGGCTAACTGAAAAGATGCAAAACCAATCATTTCTGTTGTGCAGAAGCTGAGGGTGGGAGGGTTAGTCCCTTAACATAGAGGTAGAATGATATCCAGTGTCATATCCAGCTTATGGAAGGACAGGTATTTCTGGTTGGTAACAATTTATAACCTGAAATTTCATTTTTTTCCTGCTAAATATCTTCCAGTCCAGTTACTCTTGCTTTACCATGAATCCTCGGAATTAAAGAAGATTTCATGTATTTTAGATATGCCAGCTTTACTTTAAGATATGGGCATTTGTGTAGCTAAACTCCCTAAACATATTAGATATGGGATTAAGGAAGTTAGACTGGATGAGAAAAATTCTAATTAAAAAATTAAAGTTCTCACAGCACTGATACTTCTCATGCCTGGCTGGACAATAATGAATGGGAAAATAGAAACTAGATCAGTATGCTCACTCTTGATGCTGTGTATTAGAATCATCTGTGTACTCAGACATTGGAGTCTAATGCACTGCCTGCAGCAAGAATATTGCTCCAGACTAGATAAATATGTAGAAACTTCATTTTCCTAATCATTAGGACTATGTCTTACATTTTCAAAGGTTCTAATACCAGTTGCTGCTGCTGCTGCAAAGTCGTTTCAGTCGTGTCCGACTCTGTGTGACCCCATAGATGGCAGCCCACCAGGCTTCCCCGTCCCTGGGATTCTCCAGGCAAAAACACTGGAGTGGGGTGCCATTTCCTTCTCTAATGCATGAAAGTGAAAAGTGAAAGTGAAGTCGCTCAGTCGTGTCTGACCCTCAGCGACCCCACGGACTGCAGCCCACCAGGCTCCTCCATCCATGGAATTTTCCAGGCAAGAGTACTGGAGTGGGGTGCCATTGCCTTCTCCGTCTATAATCAGTAGTCCCCAATCTTTCAGGCACCAGGGACTGGTTTCATGGAAGACAATTTTCCCGTGGACGAACGCTGGGAGAAGAGGGTTTTGGGATGAATCACCCACATTACACTCATTGTGCACATTGTTTCTGTTATGACTACACTGAGATTAACCTCTACTAATGATAGTCTCCGTTTGCACTGCAGATCGTCAGGCGTTAGGTTCTCGTAAGGAGCACACACCTGGTACCTTCCATGTGCAGATCACAGCAGGGTCCATGCTCCTGTAAGAATCTAAAGCTGCTGCTGATCTGACAGGAGGTGGAGCTCAGGTGGCGATGTGAGGGGTGGGGGTGGCTGTACACACAGATGATGCTGTGCTCACTCCTGCTATGTGGCCCGGTTCCTGACAAGGGTTGGGGATCCCTGTCTTACATCACCCTTATCTTGTGTTGAATAGATTTATAAAGCAATTGGATATTAGCCTGATTCGCTTGAGAAGAGTTGGATGTGACTTAGTGACTGAGCGACTTAGCGACTTAGCAACTGAGACTGTGTCTCCTGGTCAGACACAATGCCATTGCCATGGTCCACCTTCCCAGTTGCCTTGATCAAATGCACTATGTTCACCTTCTGTGCTCTGGATTTATTTTCTTTCCTTTTGACTTTTAAATATCATCATGACTGAGAAATAAGTAGCAATATCAAAGCGAGAGCCCTCGAGAAAAAGATCACTTAGCCCAGATTAAAATGAGCAAAAGGTTACCATCATAGTCATAAAATTAGGGTTCATTAGCTGTACCAATGGCACCCCACTCCAGTACTCTTGCCTGGAAAATCCCATGGACAGAGGATTCTTGTAGGCTGCAGTCCATGGGGTCGCTAAGAGTCGGACATGACTGAGCAACTTACTTTCACGTTTCACTTTCATACATTGGAGAAGGAAATGGCAACCCACTCCAGTGATCTTGCCTGGAGAATCCCAGGGACAGCAGAGCCTGGTGGGGTGCTGTCTATGGGGTCGCACAGAGTTGGACACAACTGAAGTGACTTAGCAGCAGCAGCTGTACCAAAAGGAGAAGACAAACTAGGAGCCTTTATACAGGCTTCACTTTAGCGAAAGCATGAGTAGAACATTAAGTGACAATGTTGCAAGAGTATGGAAGAGCCAGGACTTCCCTGACAGTTCAGTGGTTAAGACTCTTCACTTTCAATGCAGGAGGTGTGAGTTTGACCCTTGGTCTAAGAATTAGGATCCCACATGCCAAATGGTGCAACGAAAAAGAAGAAAACAGTTAAAAAGGAAAAAAGAATAAGATAGGGCCAAGCTCAGAACATCAACGTGGATGGCGAATAAGCAGTTTCATGTGTGGATGAAATGCACAGACTCTAGAGCCTGAATGCCTGGTTTCAAACTAATTTCACTAGTTATTAGCTGAGACCTTGGGCAGCAGACTTATACTCTATACTTTTGGTTCATAATTTACAGAATGAGGATAATAATTGTCAATCATGTAGAATTACTGGCTAGTTAAATGAATTAAGTATACACAGATAAAGGTTTACACAAATAGAAAAATTGGTCTTAAAATTCATATGGAATTTGTAGGGACCCCAAATAGCCAAAATCATCTTGAAAAAGTACAGAGCTGGATGACTTACATTGCATCATTTCAAAACTTACTACAAAGCAATGGTAGTCAGAACAGCATGGTGCTGCCCTAAGGATCAATGGAATAGAATTGAGAGTCTAGAAATTAACTCCTATATCTGTGTAACTGGCTTTCATCAAGGGTATTAAGACCACTAAATGAGGAAAGAATAGTCTGATCAAAATATCAAGGAAGACAAGGCTCTAGACACGCTGAGGTCGGAACTCTCCTCCTTCACTATGTACTGGAGGTTGGTATGGTGCTTGGGAACCAAGAAAAGAATGTACAGTGTTTTGTGGCTTGGGGCTTTTAGTATATTTGGAGTCATTTGCTTTTCTGAGACTGACATGGTCAGAACATTGCCCGACTCCCAAGGTGTGGTAGAAGTCTCTCCATGAATTCCTTCCTAAGATTCTATACGCTGCCACTGTCCCACGACTCTTAGCAAGTAGAGTGTGGCAGCTGGGGACTTGTGGGTGAGTTACTGTATCATAGAAGAAACAAGTCCTACAAGAAAACAGAAAATGGGCCTTTTCCAAAGAAAATGTATATATGGCCAACAGACACATGAAAAGATGTTCAACATGGCTAATCATCAGAGAAATGTAAATCATAGACACAGTGAGATATTACCTCACATCTGTCAGAATGACTATCAAAAAAATCTACAAAAGTTGGCGAGGATGTAGAGAAAACAACCCTTGTATACTGCTGGTGAGAATGGTAATTGGTGAAGCCATAATGGAAACTACTATGGAAATTGCTCCAAAAATTAAAAATAGAGCTACCATAGGATCCAGCAATTCCATTCCTCAGTATATACGCAAAGAAAATGAAAACACTAACTCCAAAAAATGCATGAACTGCAATGTTCTTAGCAGCATTGTTTACAATAGCCAAGGTATGAAAGCAAGCGAAGAGTCCATCAACAGATGAGAGGATAGAGAAGATGTATAACACACACACACACACACACAAACAGACACACACAGACACACACACACAGACACACACAGACACACACATAGACACAGACACACACAGACACATACACAGACACACACAGACACACAAAGACACACACACACACACAGACACACACAAACACAGACACAAATAGACACACACACAGAGACACACACAGACACACACTCAGACACACACACACTGATACACACAGGAATATTATTCAGCTGCAAAAAAGAATGAAACTCTGCCATTTGCAACAACATGGATGGGCCTAAAAGGTATTATACTTAGTGAAATAAGTCAGAGGAAGACAAATATTTTATATCACTTATATGTGGAATCAAAAAAATAACATAAATGACTATAACAAAACAGAAATAGATTCCCAGGTACAGAGAAGAAACTAGTGGTTACCAATAGGGAGTGGGGGGCGGGAAGGGCAAAATAGGGATAAGGGATTAAGAGGCATGAACTATTATGTATAATATAATTTAGCTAAAAGGATATATTGTAGAGAACAAGGAATATAGTCAATGTTGCATAAAACTCTAAATGCAGCAGAATCAATACAAATTTTGAATCACTATCTTGTACACTTGACTACTATATAACACTGTAAATCAACTATATTTCAATTAAAAGAAACAGAAAATGGGAAAATATTAACCCTGGGTTACCTCATATGTCTACTGTCAGTTCTTGCGCTTCTCTCTATCAGATCCCGGAAATCAGTTTCTGTATTCATCACAACCAAGTTTCTTTGAGCAGTAAATAAGGACATGAAATGAGCGTGCTGATGTCCAGGTTTGTCTCTGTTAGTGTTTGTCACTGTTGCTTAATGACAGACACAGCTTAGAAAGCACAGGTTGTATGTGTTTGGCTTAATTTGAAAAAATTTAAACCTTTTTCTAATTATATTTTATGATTCATTTCACAGAGAATTTAGAAAGCATTAAAAAGCAGAAAAAAATTACCCCAATTCCAATAGCCAGAGTTAACCCTGAAATGTTTCTTTTTAGTGTTGTTGCTTTAATTTGACTTGTGTGTCATAAAAAACCACACAGATAGGTGCTTGTTAAATACACAGATATGATACTAGGGCTGGAAATCTATTTGGTTGGTAAATCTGCTTTGGTTGGTAACTTACCTGGCAAACGAGTAGTGTTACTTGTCCCTGGAGTCTGTGTTGCAACCGGTTTTGTGAAAATATAACCTATAAAGACATTTGGGAAAATTATCTAAAATGTGCTTCCCTAATAGGTTCATAGATGTTTTCAGTCATCCTCTAGAGACCAAAGTAGAGAGAAATTCATCACAATGATGTTAAATCCAACTTCCCAATTTGAAACCAGTGCAAGTTGATTTTGAGATACTGTGCCTCCTTCCCCATCTTAGAAATCCTTCTCCAGGGTTTCAGAGTGAGAGTGTTCATTTCTTTCTAAAAACCCAACTTCACACCAAGCTAGAGATTTAGAGATTTGGAAACTAGCCTATGGATCATCTCAAGCTGACCTTTGAGGCATCACTGAAGATTAGAGATGAAAAGGATTTTGATGCCATCTAGTCTGTGTTTTATTTGATAGGCAGGACAAAAATGAGACACATGCGAGTCATTCACTTCTCCACACTTAAACTGGTCTGCAACAAAATTCTGATCATTTGTTGTTTCTGCAACTACTATTAACTGAGAGCCTAGTACATGCCTGGCAGGCTTCCCTGGTGGCTCAGATGGTAAAGAATCTGCCTGCAATACAGGAGACGCAGGTTCGATCCCTGGGTCAGGAAGATGTCATGGAGAAGGGATGGCAACCTATTCCAGTATTCTTGGCTGGAATATTCCATGGACAGAGGAGTCTGGTATGCTACAGTCCATGGGATCACATGGATGAAACTGAGAGACTAAGCACATATGTAAGCCTAGCAGAGTGGGGGAGACAAAAATGAAGACACAGATTGGGCTTTTAAGAAATTTAGAGTGCTGTGTCCCTGAATCCCAGTTCAGAACTCAGTCCTGTAACAGTTAAATTGAGAGAAACGTTCTCTTCCTAGATTACTGAAGGAAAAGGAGAAGTCTTGCTTCTTTGCTGAGTCATTCTAACGGTGTGCCTGCAGGCATGTGTGGTGAGATGCACACAGATCACCAAGGCCTATGGACCCAGAGCTCTCTCCAAGTGCTGTTTAGCATCAGGACCCTATACTCAAATCAGAGCTTCGGCTTTTCCTTGAACACACTCTGCCTTCTTCTGCCTCAGAATTTTCTTCCTTCATCTCCTTTCTACCTCTACCACCCTCCTGAGATTTTGCAAGTGTGGCCTCTTATTGTTCAACTTTCATCAGAAACATCACAACTCAGAGAAAAAGGTTCTGATACCCTTCTCTACGTTGGCCTTCTGCATTATGTCCACCACCTTCCCTGGTTTATTTCTGGGTGCTATTTTCACTCTTTTTTATTTCAATACTTGTTCTGCTGAATGCCTCTGTTCCCTCCCTCTCCCTGCCCCCACCTGCCCTGAACATGAACTCAGGAGCTCATTCGTGGCACTGTCGTGGCCTTGGGGTGCCTCATGCATAATTACTGAATGCACAAATGAGTGAAGGAATTGAGGGATTGGGAATCAAATCATAGAAAAGAAAATTACTCTCCACAGGAGGATGACCTCTGATACACTTAGAAATACCGGCTTTATCCTCTAGATTACTGGAGAAAGCAAACAAACTCTTTTTAGCCCCATTTCCTCACACTTCTCATGTTCTCTTCATCTAATGAGTAAGGGTGGTGGCAATCATTTCCAGTACCTTCGTATTATTCTCTAAAGTAGTCACATCAAGAGAGTTTCTTTGGAGGATTCCTGAAATGCAAAGCTGATGACAGCCGTGGCACTGGATACCAAGGCAGTCTTTGGAGTCACTTAAACTTGCTGACCTCATGAAGTCTCATTAAGGCTTTAACTCACTCTGCCTGAGCATTTGTAGCATGAATTTCTTTCTTTTCCAGGAGTCCTTTCCAAAATCGTGTCCCTCCACTTCCCCAAATGGGTAACGTGTCTACTTCGGGACAGTAACCCCACTCTGCCCTCTGGAACCACACTGTGAATACCTCTGGTCTCCTCTGTGTGAAACCTTTACATATATTTGAATATATTTAAATATTATATTTCTGCCATGTATTTCCTTTTCCTCAAGCTAACTGTTTTTATTCTTTGCTATTTAGAAAAATTCAAGTAACTCTGTGCGTGCATGCTAAATCCCTTCAGTTGTGTTCAACTCTGCAACCATATGGACTGAAGCCCACTAGGCTCCTCTGTCCATGGGATTCTCCAGGCAAGGATCCTGGAGTGGGTTGCCATGCCCTCCTCCAGGGGAATCTTCCCAACGCAGGGATCAAACCCTTGTCTCTCAGGTCTCTTGCTTTGGCATGAGGATTCTTTACCACTAGTGCCACCAGCGTGGGTGCTAAGTCGCTTCAGTCGAGTCCGACTCTTTGCGACACTGTGGACTGTAGCTAGCCAGGCTTCTCTGTCCATGGGATTCTCCAGGCCAGAATACTGGAGTGGGCTCCCATTTCCTTCTCCAGGAAGATAATTCTGCTAGTCTTCTGTTTCCTGGAATTTCCCCCTTCTCCTTCACTTCTCAGAAGTCACCATCCTATACCCAGGTTTGTTTCCTAGGTTATAATTGTTAGCATAGCTAAATACCTCTTCACTACTGCCAGACGCTGGAGTCAGGACATTACGGTAATGACTTTGTTTAGTCCTTAGGCGACTACTCATTGACAGCAGTAGGCAGGTACCAATATTGCCTGTATTTCTCAGATAAGAACACTGAGGCTGAGGGAGGGAAAGTAACTTGCCTTAATGCTCCCTGGCTTTCAGATGTGAAGCCAGGTTTGAAACTTTCATATCTGTGCTTTAACCATTACACACTTTATCCCCTAGTGCAGGGTCAGGCGAAAAGTTTGTTCAGATATTTTCATAACATGAACGAGTGAATTTTTTAGCCAACCTAATATCTAAGAAATTCCTGAATCCCTCCTCCAATTCCTAGAGTGCTCAGTTGATTCTTGAGACTCTCTGTAAACTCAAATTACAACCACGTCTGATGGGGCTAAACACATTTCAAATAATTGCCTGTTCCTTATCTAGGTGCTGGGCACTAGTATTTCTGACACATAAACGCTGTATTTGAGAAGAACTTTTAATCTTAACACTTTCAGGAAGAGGCCAGAAATAATGCTAATTTGATACTACTTCATAATACGCCTATGTTACTTTTTATTTTAATGAATTGATTTCCATTTCTGTCTAAACCACACAATCCCTCAGCCAATAAGAGTTCTTTCTTCCTTTCCTTTTTTCCCCCCTGTATCACATCTCAGTAACAGACCACAAAATGGAAAATAATGGCGCCCCAACGGCCGCGCCATGGATTCAGGGTTCATACTTGTGGCTTGTAATTTTTTGGCAGGTGAAGGAGGAAATTATATTTTTGGGGAAAACTTTTTGAAAAATAAGGAACATAGACACACCATGACCTTCATTAATGACTCTAATTTAGAAGTTAAACTCATGAAAATGCCAATAAAGCAACACATTCTTTCACACAGACTTGTTTTTCAGAGTATTTGATTACATTGTTTCAAGGCTGCCTAGGCTTATAATTGAACAGCATACCTCTCATCCAGCCATGGGTAACTTCCCCCACCTTACCAACCCACTCACAATAAAAAATCCATCCACCAGACTGGGCTGGGGTCCTGGTGGCTCAGGGGCAAAGAATCTACCTGCCAGTGCAGGAGATGCGGGATCTGCCAGTGCAGATCCCTGGGGCGGGATGATCCCCTGGAGAAGGAAATGGCAACCTACTCCAGTATTCATGCCTGGGAAATCCCATGGACAGAGGAGCCTGATGGGCTACAGTCCATAGGGTCACAAAAGAGTCAGATGTGACTGAGCGACTAAACAATGAGACTGGGATCTGAATACTACTCATTCAGTTATTCAGTGAGTCAAATAGGACTAAAATGAAATCATTTTTCTTGTATCTATAATCCTATGTCCCATAAAACAGCATCCTGCTAAAAAAAAAAAAAATCCACCTACCTGACAATAGTAATACAAAGATCATTTTTCGGTCCATCCTGAGATCATAAGCTGGCTTCCCAAGGTCAGTGCAAGAAAACCGCCAAGAATGACTGATGTGACATCTGTGGCCTCAGCCTACACATTGTTATCTTTCAGGCTCACATTCTCTAGGCATCAGTTGATAGGCTGGGTGGCATTTTTAAATGATGCAAAGTTGCACACCATCTGTCCATGAAGATATGTGGGTATCTGCTTAACCAGGATTATTAAAGCCTTCAGTCAAGTCTCCACTTCAGGGAAGTGCATACATGTTACAATTACTTTGCATAAACTCAGTGGGCAGTTCAAGGTAATAGCAGTCAGGAGCCACCCGATTAGACAAATGAGAATGAGACTGTGAAGGCCTGAAATTGGACTTCCCGATGGCTCAGCTGGTAAAGAATCTGCCTGCAATGCAGGAGACCCCAGTTGGATTCCTGGGTTGGGAAGATCTCCTGAAGAAGGGATAGGCTACCCACTCCAGTATTCTTGGGCTTCCCTGGGGGCTCAGATGGTAAAGAATCCTCCCACAATGCCAGAGACTTGGGTTCGATCCCTGGATTGGGAAGATCCCCTAGAGGAGGGCATGGCAACCCACTCCAGTATTCTTGCCTGGAGAATGCTATGGGCAGAGGAGCCTGGTGGGCTACAGTCCATGAGGTCACAAAGAGTTGGACACGATTGAGTGACTAAATACACACATGCAGGCGTGAGACTAAGGCCTGAATTAGGCTGAGGTAGCCAGGAAAATTGTTTTAATGTGGAGAGTCTTATGGGTCACAGAGAAAATGGCTTCTTACATGAAATAAGTGTTTGAGAACTGGAATTACTATTAGAGTGCTCTGAGGTTTGAAAAACTCTCTAGATCATGGCAAGTCATACAGCAACATAATAATATGAGATGCAAGAAATCTTTAATTCACAATAGAATTTGAATGGAATAGCTAGGGCCCACACCGAACCAGTGTGGTGATTTCTCTCCAAACACGCCTCATTACGGAGGCATAGGGTGGATAATTAGGAGATTGGAATTGACATATATAAAATACATAACGAATGGGAACCTACAGGATAGCTCAGAGAACTCTAGTCAATGCTCTAAATGGGAAGGAAAATACAAAAAAGGGGATATATGTATATGTTTAGCAGATTCACGTTACTGTATAGTGGAGACTGACACAATGCTATGAAACAATTATGTGGTGATGCTCAAGTCACTTAGTTGTGGTCGATATTTTGTGACCGTATGGACGTAGCCCACCAGGCTCCTCTGTTCATGGGATTATCCCAGCAAGAAGACTGGAATGGGTTGCCATTTCCTCCTCCTATAGTTGATTCATTTTAGTGGAGACTAGCAGCCATGAAATTAAAAGATGCTTACTCCTTGGAAGGAAAGTTATGACCAACCTAGATAGCATATTCAAAAGCAGAGACATTACTTTGCCAACAAAGGTCTGTCTAGTCAAGGCTATGGTTTTTCCAATGGTCATATATCGATGTGAGAGTTGGACTGTGAAGGAAGCTGAGCACCGAAGAATTGATGCTTTTGAACCGTGGTGTTGGAGAAGACTCTTGAGAGTCCCTTGGACTGCAAGGAGATCCAACCAGTCCATCCTAAAGGAAATCTGTCCTGGGTATTCATTGGAAGGACTGATGCTAAAGCTGAAACTCCAATACTTTGGCCACCTCATGCGAAGAGTTGACTCATTGGAAAAGACCCTGATGCTGGGAGGGATTGAAGGCAGGAGGAGAAGGGGACGACAGAGGATGAGATGGCTGGATGGCATCACAGACTTGATTGACGTGAGTTTGAGTAAATTCCGGGAGTTGGTGATGGCCAGGGAGGCCTGGCGATTCATGGGGTCTCAAAGAGTCGGGCACGACTAAGCAAATGAACCGAACTGAACTGAACACAATATTATGAAAAAGATTACACTCCAGTAAAAATTAATTTAAAAAACCTAAGCCATTTTAGACATGTGTCGATTTCAAATACAAAAGACTTTGTACTAGCAAAAAAAAAAAAGGAAGCATAAACAAATGAATGATGAGACAATAAATGTGAACACTCAAAATCAAAAAGGATGACCCAAAAAACTCGTTGCAAAGCAGATTAAAATGAGACATATGGTCATTCAAAGAAGATCAGTTTTACAAGGAGGTGGAACAGCAACAACATGAACTAGATCTGAAACAGCCCCAAAGAAGGTGTTTGGATACTCTATCACAAATGGCTAATTCCTCTAAGCACTGTGGAAGTCCTTCCTGCTTGACTCAGAAAATAAATTTGCTAAGTCAACAACTTGTTAAATAGAGTCTATGTCTATTTTTACCCACATATTTTTATTTTTAGCTGTGCTGCGTCTTTGTTGCTGTGTGGGCTTTTCTCTGGTTGTGGAGAGTGGGGGCTACTCTCTAGCTGTGGTGCTTGGACTTCCCGTTGCAGAGACTTCCCTTGTTGTGAAGCGTGGGCTCTAGGGCACACAGGCTTCAGTAGTTGTGGCTCCTGGGCTCTACAGCACAGGCTCAATAGCTGTGGCAAGCAGGCTTAGTTGTTCCATGGCATGTGGGATCTTCCCAGATCAGGGATCAAACCTGTGCCTTCTGCACTTGCAGGAGGATTTTATCCCACTGAGCCACCAGGGAAGTCCCACTGATGTTTTTTTTGTTTTTGTTTTTTTTTAATATACATTATTTATTTTAATTGGAAGCTAATTACTTCACAATATTGTATTGGTTTTGCCATACATCAACATGAACCTGCCACGGGTGTACACGTGTTCCCTATAGTGAACCCCCCTCTCACCTCCCTCCCCATACCATCCCTCTGGGTCATCCCAGTGCACCAGCCCCGAGCACCCTGTATCATGCATCGAACCTGGACTGGCGATTCATTTCACATATGATAATATACATGGTTCAATGCCATTCTCCCAAATCATCCCACCCTCGCCCTCTCCCACAGAGTCCAAAAGACTGTTCTATACATCTGTGTCTCTTTTGCTGTCTCGCGTACAGGGTTATCACCACATGTGGTTTTAAAGAAAACTATTGATGAAACTGATATTTGCAGCTTCAGGAAATGGAGCCACTGCACACAATTTATTTACTGGGGAAAAGATGGAGATAGATATCCGTTGACATCCCAAGATCCCTGAAAGTGGGGGATAGAGGAAGTGTTGAGATGCAGACATGGAGGAGGCTCAGGGGCACAAAGGGGCCCCTGAGGACCAGTGCGAAGTCCGAAAGCCCCAGAATCCTGGAGCCCCTCTGAAGGCCCCACCGATGCACGTGAGACAACTGCAGCAAGGTTTACGATAAACCAGCATAACCAACCTTCAGCAAAACAGTAACCTGCTTAAATTCACTGTTTGCTGCCAGGGTAATACCAGGTTGGGCTGCAGAACTTTTTCTCAACAGATAACCAAGTCAAAGAGACCTGAGGGGGAATTAATATGAGCAATAAAGATTATTTCAGATAGACATTTACAAGAGGAAAGCAATTAACATGAGCCTTAAAATGCTTATTTCCTTTTGAAAATGGGTATATAAATGAGCAGCTATCCCACAGGAGACTAGTAAGCAGCTATTAAAATGTTTTCAAAATAGTTGATATGGAGACTCAGGATAAAATAGAGAAGTGGAAAACAGCCACCTCAAAAACTGAATACACAGAAATAAAATCCTGCTTGATTCTTTTCTGCTTGATGCTGTGTGTGAAGTATATGACCACACAGCATTTGTAACATAAAGCAGGCAAAATCAGGGTAATATCACGTTGTCATTTTACAGGGGAAAGTAGAGTTCAGTTCAGTCGCTCAGTTGTGTCCAACTCTTTGCGATCCCATGAACTGCAGCACGCAAGGCCTCCATGTTCATCACCAACTCCCAGAGCCCACCCAAACCCATGTCCATTGAGTCAATGATGCCACCCAACCATCTCATCCTCTATCGTCCCCTTCTCCTCCTGCCCTCAATCTTTCCCAGCATCAGGTTCTTTTCACATGAGTCAGTTCTTCTCATTAGGTGGCCAAAGTATTGGAGTTTCAGCTTCAACGTCAGTCCTTCCAATGAATATTCACGACTGATCTCCTTTAGGATGGACTGGTTGGGTGTCCTTGCAGTCCAGGGGACTCTCAAGAGTCTTCTCCAACATCATAGTTCAAAAGCATCAATTCTTTGGCGCTCAGCTTTCTTCACAGTCCAACTCTCACATCCATACATGACTACTGGAAAACCATAGCCTTGTCCAAATGGATCTTTGTTGGCAAAGTAATGTCTCTGATTTTTAATGTGCTGTCTAGGTTGGTCATAACTTTCCTTCCAAGGAGTAAGGATCTTTTAATTTCATTGCTGCAATCACCATCTGCAGTGATTTTGGAGCCCAGAAAAATAAAGTCAGCCACTTTCCACTGTTTTCCCATCTATCTGCCATGAAGTGATGGGACCAGACGCCGTGATCTTAGTTTTCTGAATGTTCAGCTTTAGGCCAACTTTTTCACTCTCCTCTTTCACTTTCATCAAGAGGCTCTTTAGTTCTTCACTTTCTGCCATAAGGGTGGTATCATCTGCATATCTGAGGTTATTGATATTTCTACTGGCAGTCTTAATTCCAGCTTGTGCTTCCTCCAGCCCAGTGTTTCTCATGATATACTCTGCATATAAGTTAAATCAGCAGTATGACGATATACGGACAACTAACCAATCTGATCGAATGGACCACAGCCTTGTCTAACTCAATGAAACTAAGCCATGCCATGTGGGACCACCCAAGACGGACGGGTCATAGTGGAGAGGTCTGACAGAGTGTGGTCCACTGGAGAAGGGAGTGGCAAATCACTTAGTATTCTTGCCGAGAGAACCCTATGAACAGGGGAAGGTGATAGTCCTCCAATACAGTGTTGGGAAGGTAGCTCCCAACTGGTAACACAGAGTCTAGCTAAAGATATATAACTTAAAATAAAAATGATGATCAGATTATATACTGCTGTTTCTAAAATGTTTAAGGTAATTGAAATGCCTATTTTGATTCTGAAAGGAGTATATTAGCTAGTGGTTACCAGTGGGGAGAGGGAAGAGGGAACGGCAATATGAGGATAGGAGAATAAGAGGTACAAGCTGTCATGTATAAAATGAGCTGCAAGGATATATTATTCTACAGGGCTTCCCTGCTGGCTCAGACAGTAAAGAATCTGCCTATAGTGCAGGAGACCTGGGTTTGACTTGTGAGTTGGGGATCCCCTGTAGAAGGGAATGGCAACCCACTGCAGTATTCGGCCTGGAGAATCCCATGGACAGAGGAACCTGGCGGGCTACAGTCCATGGTGTCATAGAGAGTCGGACACGACTGAACAACTAAGTACTGCACATATATTGTACAGCACACAGGGAATGCAGCCGTATTTTATAACAACTATAAGCGGAGTATAACTTTTAAAAGTTGTGAATCATTATATTGTACACCTAGAACAAATAATAATGCACAGTAACTATACTTCAATTAAATTTTTTTTATCAGAAAGAAAATCAAAATCAGAAAGAAAATAAAATAAAATTGATGGTTCTAGTTCCAAGGCATTTAAAACTCACAAAACAAAATTTTAAATGGAATGATCATCATTCTTTGTCAAATATTAATATACCTGATAGTGACAAACCATGTTGATGTTCTGTGTATCATCCCAAAAAGATAATATTTCAAAATAAGTTCAAAAACATGCAGCATGTTTAAGAAACACCACTTTGGAACTACAGTGTCTGGTGGGTGTTTGTTATTCCTAAACTGTGTTTAAAGAACTACACAGTTCAACTTTCAACAGTGAGTAAGTAAAATATATGAGGTAATGTGTCAGTCTCAACATTAACAATCCCAATATCTACTTTCAGCTACCTAACAATTCCAATTATCAGGAATTAGCAGACCACCTAATGCACTAAAGGGAAGGATATGAGAAACTATTGAAAGAACCATCTGTGGACTTCCATAAGAAGCAGTGCAATGTAAAAATGGTGATCAGAAAGAGATATTGAGCTGTTATCCCACATGAACATCAGTCCAATCCTCAAAAAGAGCTGGACATGACTGAATGTAAGCTCAGTCATGTTGCTATCCATTTTCCACCATTAGAATCCAAACCCTTACTTTGCCTCAGCTGAGTTTTTGCCAGCAGTCTCACTGGATTCCTTTCTGCAAACATTCCTAATATAGTTGCCTTAAATGGTATGGACCTAACAGAAGCAGAAGATATTAAGAAGAGGTGGCAAGAATACACAGAAGAACTATACAAAAAAGATCTTCATGACCCAGATAATCACGATGGTGTGATCACTCACCTACAGCCAGACGTCCTGGAATGTGAAGTCAAGTGGGCCTTAGGAAGCGTGGAGGTGATGGAATTCCAGGTGAGCTATTTCAAATCCTAAAAGAGGATGCTGTGAAAGTGCTGCACTCAACATGCCAGCAAATTTGGAACACTCAGCAGTGGCCACAGGACTGGAAAAGGTCAGTTTTCCTTCCAATCCCAAAGAAAGGCAATGCCAAAGAATGCTCAAACTATAGCACAAGTGCACTCACCTCACATGCTAGCAAATTAATGCTCAAAATTCTCCAAGCCAGGCTTCAACAATACCGTGAACTTTTAGATGTTCAAGCTGGTTTTAGAAAAGGCAGAGGAAACAGAGATCAAATTGCCAATGTCCGCTTGATCATCAAAAAAGCAAGAGAGCTTCAGAAATACATCTATTTCTGGTTTATTGACTATGCCAAAGCCTTTGACTGTGTGGATCACAATAAACTCTGGAAAATTCTTTAGGAGATGGGAATACCAGACCACCTGGCCTGCCTCTTGAGAAATCTGTATGCAGGTCAGGAAGCAACAGTTAGAACTAGACATGGAACAACAGACTGGTTCCAAATAGGAAAAGGAGTATGTCAAGGCTGTATATTGCTATCCTGCTTATTTAACTTCTATGCAGAGTACATCATGACAAATGCTGGGCTGGCAGAAGCACAAGCTGGAATAGATTGCCAGGAGAGATATCAAGAACCTCAGATATGCAGATGACACCACCCTTATGGCAGAGAGTGAAGAACTAAAGAGTCTCTTGATGAAAGTGAAAGAGGAGAGTGAAAATGTTGGCTTAAAGCTCAACATTCAGAAAACGAAGATCATGGCATCTGGTCCCATCACTTCATGGCAAATAGACGGGGAAATAGTGGCAGACTTTATTTTGCGGGGTTCCAAAATCACTGCAGATGGTGACTGCAGCCATGAAATTAAAAGAGGCTTACTCTTTGGAAATGTATGACCAAACTAGATAGCATATTCAAAAGCAGAGACATTACTTTGCCAACAAAGGTCTGCCTAGTCAAGGCTATGGTTTTTCCAGTAGTCACGTATGGATGTGAGAGTTGGACTAATGAAAGCCTAGCACCAAAGAATTGATGCTTTTGAACTGTGGTGTTGGAGAAGTCTCTTGAGAGTGCCTTGGACTGCAAGGAGATCCAACCAGTCCATCCTAAAGGAAATCAGTCCTGAATATTCATTGGAAGGACTGATGCTGAAGGTGAAACTCCAGTATTTTGGCCATCTGATGCGAAGAGCTGACTCATTTGAAAGATCCTGATGCTGGGAAAGATTGAGGGTTGGAGGAGAAGGGGATGACAGAGGATGAGATGGCTGGATGGCATCACCGACTCAATGGACATGAGTGAGTAAACTCCAGGAGACGGTGATGGACAGGGAGGCCTTGCATGTAGCGATGTGTGGTTTCACAAAGAGTCAACTGAGCATGACTGGACATGACTGAGCAACTGAGCTGAACTGAAACTGAATGCTCTGCTAGAGTTAATCCTCCCTTACCAGTCCACAAGAGTATTTCTTTTTCTGCTGTCTCCTGATGCCATTTTATGTCATTTCTTGAATTTACTACTAATAACAACTTCACTGCATTACATGACCTCGTCAAAGACGTGATTACAGTGGGTCATTCTTTCACCGCTCACTGTTTACAGGATTCATGGCATGTGTGCTGTGTGTGTCTGCAGTGGACCCATGAATGTTCTCTGGTTTGACACTATCATGTGGGCTTCACACTGAAATCACTTTGAAAAGTAGATTATTTAACTGGACCCAGAAGTTAGTAATTGGTTCTAAGCACTTAGCCTAATTTTCCTCTCTTGGTCTCTGTCCTTCTGAAAACCCATTGCTTCCCTTTTTCTCAGTGTTTCCACTAGCTAATGATCCAGGAGCTATGCTAAGTCTTCTGTGAGGCTTTACTTTAAATCCAGAGGACCCTGCTGAAATCCCACCTACAAAAGACCTTCTTCTTTTCTGCTTTCAACCTGCTCTTTCTAAGTTATCTTCTTCCCCATAGAAGACTAATCAGAGAGAGAGTGAATGCCACCTGATCATCCTTATCTCAGGACCCAGATGGATTATACTTAATTGGGCACGTATGATGCATTGGGCTCTCAGTCAAGCAATTTTACACACATTTTCTTATTTAATCCTTAGAGAAACACTGTGAGATAGGTGTAATGAGCCCCATTTTAAAATTAAGATGACAATGACCTTTTGGAGAACTCAGGGTTCAATCCACTCAGGGTCAGCACCTGGGACAGGGCCAAGCTCAGGGCTGAGTCCAGCCATGTTTGACCATAAGCCCCTTTCACCACTGCACTACTGGGTTCCTTATACCTGGCCTACCATTTCATGCTCACATTCATCATTTATGTATTTTTCTAGAATGCTTTAATTTCTTTAATCTACAGTATTATTCTTGTGCAACATTCCAGAAGTGAGAGTTCCTGTAGAGGAGAGAGACTTTGTCTATTTTGGTTCCATTTCTTGGTCTTTGTCAGTTTCCCTGCAGTAGTCAGTCCCATTAAGTAGAGCTGCATCATAACAGTGACTCCAGAGAAAAACTGTTTTAAAACATCAACAAACCTCGTGGTGGTGTAGAAACAGCAGGCCCAGTATTGCGTGACTTTGTACTTGGAATGGCCCTGGTTGAAGAAGGCTCAGCTGTACAAAAGAGAAGTTGAGAAAGGGATTAAGGTTGAGGGAATGAGCGGACCAGAGAGCACATCACAAAAGACAAATTCATCCCACATCTCTCCCAGTGGCAGCTCCAGAATTTTCATGTGGCAGGGCCTTACAGGGAAGAAGGTGAGCCTTGATTTCCCCATCTGTAAAATGATAATACTTACTTCAAAATGTCGTTGAGAGGACTAAGTTAGTTTAATATATAATTTGTGTGCCTTCACACACACACATCAGTTAGTATAGTGTGTAGTTAGTCACTCAGTTGTGTCAGACTCTTTGTGACTCATGGAATCTAGCGCATGAGGCTCTTCTGTCCATGGGATTTTCCAGGCAAGATTACTGGAGTGAGTTGCCATTTCCTTGTCCAGGGAATCTTCTCAACCCAGGGTCTGAATTTGCATCTCCTGCATTGCAGGCAGATTCTTGACCACTGAGTCACCAGGGAAGTCCCCAAGTAGTATAGTACAGGCATGTAATGAACATTACATTCAAACCGGCTATTATTATTGTCCTTATAAATGGGAACTTGAAGCTCCTTTTGCATAGCATTTTACATAACTTTATAAATTGTCCATGTAAAGAAAGATGAAGACTCATGACAGTTATACAAAGACTGATGTTCTGCTCCATGCCTCCCTGCCTCCATCTCTCAGGTACAATCCTACTTCCCCAGTAAAAATGAAAACAAAGACACCATTAAATTTAGTTTTCTTCTAGCTAGAGAGTGGGTGAGTCAATACAAAAATCATCCATCATCCCACTACCCAATTAATAGACATTTAAACATCTTGGTATATAGCTATCTGAACTTTTAGCTATTGTGTCTAAATATGGAATAATTGTGTTTAAATATATATAAATATGTAAATAGCATTTTAAAAATATATATTACCGGAGCATATGCCCAATATTTTGAATCTGCCTCTATTAAAAGATTTTTAATTGCTGCATATTGTGCCATTGTATGAATATTGTACTTTATCAGTCTCTGAGCATTTATGGTGTTTTTACTCTTATGACATTTGACACCATTCTCTGATAAACATTAGTGCACTAAACTTTGTGATGTATCTCTGCTCATTCTTTTAGGACATTGTAGTAAAGGAACTAGTACTCAAGTGTGATGCTGTAGGGGTGGAACGCCCTCACTTCTCAGGACAGCATCACCTTGGCTCCTCAGCTAAATGTGCATGGATTCCTGGAGAATCCATAAAGAACTGAAAGTGTCGTTGGCACTTCTGCTCAGTCTATCTAAGGACAGATTTCCAAGGCTTTCCTCTTTCTACCAGCTGCTAGCTACTCAGTTCACCCTCAAATATTTCAGACAAGATTCATTGCCCCTAAACTAAAATATCTTCTCCCCTCTTATAAACCCTATTTCCACCTTGTTCCTTGACTTGTCCTACTACCTGATTCATTGTTGTGGTTGTTGTGTTGCTCAGTTGTGTTCAAATCTTCTGCAGCCCCATGGACTCTAGCCTGCCAGGCTCCTCTGCCCATGGAATTTCCCAAGTAAGAATACTGGAGTGGGTTGCCATTTCCTTCTCCAGGGAATCTTCTCAACCTAGGGTCTGAAATTGCATCTCCTGATTGCAGGCAGATTCTTGACCACTGAGCCACCTGGGAAGCCCCGCCTAATTCATTACATGTATATAAACAATTGTCACACAAATTAGGTATATGGTGTGACAAATGACTAGTATCTCTAAGTTATCCTTCATCATTCAGATGCAAAGCTGTAAAATCTAATTTAAGGACAAGTGCTTTTCTCATTTGAAATATAGTTGATTTATTATAATTCAAAAATAATTCAGTTATACACACACACACATATATATGTAATTTTCAGGTTCTTTTCCATTACAGTTATTACTAAATATTGCATATAGTCTCCTGTGCTATACAACAGGTCCTTGTTGTTTATGTATTTTACATATAGTATTGCATCTGTTATGACCAAGTTTTTTTAAACAATAACTAGATCATAGGAATGTTGAGGTTCAGCAACTATTGAGATTAAAATTATGGAAAGAAAGATTTTCATTAGGAATCAATGAAAGTATGTAAAAATAAAGAATAGCCAATGAACAAAAATGATCTGTCTCTCTAGTTCAGTGCAATTCACTCACATTAGGGCACACATATTTAACCCCTGTGGATACCAGTGAGCTTTTCTGAAACAAGCTTCCCTGGGCTCCTAGCCCAAGCCTGGCACATTTTGGATCTCTTCCACGCTAGAACAGGGCTCCGTACATAGCGGATATTCAGTGAAATACTAACTGTTGTAAATGTTTGGCCAATTTCCTTTCTTTTTTAAAAAGATCTTCTCATTTTCTTGAGATATAGTTGACATACAGCAACGAATTGTTTGACCAGGTTCTTATGGAGAGACAGGGAGGTAAGTGTCTGGATCACACCTAAAATGAATGTACTGATGAATGAAACAAGCCACATGCAAAGGGGCATGCACAGAATGAGTGTAAGAATAGTGGAAACCTGCCTCCACAGCAGACTGACACAATAGTTTTGATGTTTCAATAACAAGCACACAGTTTTACAACTAGAATAAAAGAAAATCCCAAAGTGAAAAACAAAAAAATAAAACCACACCAAATTTAAAGTTTTTAAGTAGTGCGTGCGTGCTAAGTCACTTCAGTTGTGTCTGACTGTTTGCGACCCTATGGACTGTAGCCCACCAGGCTCCTCCGTCCGTGGAATTCTTCAGGCAAGAATACTGGAATGGCCTGCCATTTCCTCCTCCAGGGGATCTTCCTGACCCAGGAATCGAACCTGCATCTCTATGTCTCTTGCATTGGCAGGCGAGTTCTTTGCCACTAGTGCCACCTGGGTAGCTAAAAGTGTACCTGAAGCCATCTAGAGTTTTGACTGAGTGCAAAGATTGCGCTACCCCAGGCTTTCTGTCTGTCTGAGTCCGGAGTTTCAGTGGTTGGTTAGGGAGGTGTGCTCAGTCTATGGGACGGTGCCCCTCCTCTTTATGAACACCTACAAGACCCTGCCTGCCCCAGCCCCTGCCTGCCTCCCCATCAGTGCTTGCAGCTTCACTCTCCTTTGGGGTCCAGGCATCTGGACAGCTCTTGGTTCCTCAGATGCAGCACACTGTTCTCCAAGCCCACACTTTGTACCTTGTCTTCTCTTTGCCTGAAATATCCTCCCGTGGTCCCCTTCTTGGCTGGCTATCCACTTCTCAGGTCCCAGTTCAAGGCCATTTTTATTAGGAGGTCTTCTCTGACCTCCTCTGACCTCTACTTCGGTTTAGGCTAAAAACTCCACAAGATACCAGTGCTTGGCATAGTGTGTTAAAGCTAAATGAAATCTTATGATTGACTGTTTAGAATCCAGATGTGTTTCATAGGCCTTGATGGTGTGGAGGAAAAAAATTGCCTGCCGTATCAGTGAACAAAAGATGTTGCAGACACCACGCTTTCAGCCATTGCTGCCACCCTGAGGGGATTCAGGATGCAGAGAAGCAGGCTACTGGCTCTAGATGGTTAAGGTGTATATCAAAGGAATGACTGTAGTTAAGCCCGGACTCTTGTATCTTCCCATAGAGGGAAAAGCACTAAATTTATTAACTTGAGATGCCTGGCTTTCTTTAATTAAAAGTAATCTTCTGACTTTCTGACCACTTGACTTCTGCCTAAGGTACTTCATTATTCTGATATCATAGACATTAGCATTTCTGAGACAGTAATATTCATAACAAACACATTGTGTATTAACTATATTCTAGACATTTTCTCTTCAAAACAATTACCTGAGAGTATACTATCACATATTATTATGTGTAGAGGAATGAAACAATGATCAGAAACATTGCCGAACTTGCCTAAGATCATGAAGCTGATAAATGGTGGAGGTGAAGTTTGAATTCCCACCTATTTGACTGCAGAACTGTCTGCCAAGCTCTGTCATAATCTATGCAAAATAAAAAGGTTGAGAGCATCAAATGTCATTGAAAGATGAAATTCTCACCAAATGATGCAACTAACTCTCAAGTAAGCCTTCCCTTCTAGCAAATCAGGGCTAACTGAAAAAGATGCAAAAATAATAATTTATGTTGTGCAGAAGCAGAGGATGGGAGGGTTATTCCCTTAATATACAGGAGTAGAATGACCTCCAGTGTCAGATCCAGCTTATGGAAGGACAGGTATTTCTGGTTGGTAACAATTTATAACCTGAAATCTCATTTTTTTTCCTGCTAAGCATCTTTCCGTCCTGTTACTCTTGCTTACCATGAATCTTCAGAACTAAAGAAGATTTAACATACTTTAGATGTGCCAGCTTTATTTTAAGATATTGGCATTTGAGTAGCTAAACTCCCTATACATATTAGATGTGGGATTAAGGAAGTTAGACTGGATGAGAAAAATTCTAATTAAAAAATTAAAGTTCTCACAGCACTGATACTTCTCATGCCTGGCTGGACAATAATGAATGGGAAAACAGAAACTAGATCAGTATGCTCACTCTTGATGCTGTGTATTAGAACCATCTGTGTACTCAGACATTGGAGTCTAATGCACTGCCTGCAGCAAGAATATTGCTCCAGACTAGATAAACATGTAGAAACTTCAGTTTCCTAATTGTTAGGATCTTTTCTTACATTTTCAAAGGTTCTAATATCAGTAGTCCCCAATCTTTCGGGCACCAGGGACCAGTTTCATGGAAGACAATTTTCCCGTGGACAAGGGTCAGGAGAAGATGGTTTTGGGATGAATCACCCACGTTACACTTATTGTGCACGTTGTTTCTGTTATGACTACATTGAGATTAACCTCTCTACTAATGATAGTCTCCGTTTGCACCACAGATCGTCAGGCGTTAGGTTCTCATAAGGAGCACACACCTGGTACCTTCCATGTGCAGATCACAGCAGGGTCCATGCTCCTGTGAGAATCTAAAGCTGCTGCTGATCTGACAGGAGGTGGAGCTCAGGTGGCGATGTGAGGGGTGGGGGTGGCTGTACATACAGATGATGCTGTGCTCACTCCTGCTATGTGACCTGGTTCCTAACAAGGGTTGGGGACCCCTGTCTTACATCACCCTTATCTTGTGTTGAATAGATTTATAAAGCAATTGGATATTAGTCTGATTTGCTTGAGAAGAGTTGGATATGACTTAGTGACTGAGCGACTTAGCGACTTAGCGACTGAGATTGTGTCTCCTGGTCAGACACAATGCCATTGCCATGGCCCACCTTCCCAGTTGCCTTCAACAGGTGCAGTATGTTCACCTTTTGTGCTCTGGATTTATTTTCTTTCCTTTTGACTTTTAAATATCATCATGACTGAGAAATAAGTAGCAATATCAAAGGGAGAGCCCTAGAGAAAAAGATCACTTAGCCCAGATAAAAATGAGCAAAGGTTACCATCATAGTTATAAAATTCATTCAGTTCAGTTCAGTTCAGTCCTTCAGTCATGTCCAACCCTTAGCGACCCCATGGACTGCAGCCTACCAGGCTCCTCCATCCATGGGATTTTCCAGGCAAGAGTACTGGAGTGGGGTGCCATTGCCTTCTCCTACAGCAGCTTCCTACCAGCTCTCTATTTTACACATGGTAGTGCATATATGTCAATGCTAGTCTTTCAATTCATCCCAACCTCCACTTCTGTAGATTTGTTTTAGTTTTAGAGTAAGACAAACTACCAGCTACATTCTCAGATCCTCTTGAAGAGGAAATCTACTTGCCTATACGATGTCACACATAACCTTGGTCAGGTAAAATACTTCATATTAATTATTGAAAATTTTCATTGCTTTCCCTTCCTAAAAAGTGATTTGTCAAGGATGCTTTGGCAGAAGACTACAAATAAAACCAAAGGAATTCATTTGGTGATAGTATGACATTACTGATTGTGATTACTATGTACATGATTTAATTCTTTTCCATCTCATACTGACTTTAGTTAACCAAGACTGCCAGGTATGGTCTCAATACTGACTTACCATTGTCTTCAGCAGAGAAGTAGAAGATGTCTTTAGTTGCCTTGCTGCCTTCGTTCAAGATATAGTAGATCCTCATCTCATCAATGTCATCTAGCAAAAGAGCAAGCATCATACACACACTGTGATGGCACAGAGAAAATGAGTATGATAAGAACTTCAGTGTTTTTTATAGGCCATGAAAATATTACAATTAGTAAATTTAAAAATGATTAAATGAACACAAATCTAACCTTTTAAAAAATAATGAGGTTAATAAGAATTTAACTTTTTCTTAAAGTTGCAATAGCAAAAAAATGGAACCTTATAATTTAAAATTCTGTAACTGTGCTACTATGTGTATGATCTCTGGGATGACGAGGTGGGCATCCAAGAAGGATGCCCAGGTTCTACCTTCACAGTACCATGGTCCTCTACAGACAGGTTAATCCAGCTGGTGTTAGGTCTTCTATCCAAGGTTGAAACACTTGGATACTCACGAACTATTTGTTGAAAGGAATTTAAACAAGAATAACTGTTGCATCCTCAGTAAAAAGGAAATAAGAATAAAATCATGATTTTTTTCTATTGCCCATTCTCCTGGATATTTGAGAATGTGTCAGTTGGGTCTATAATTGTGTTTTTGTATTGCTAATACTACTATTTTCAAGACAATTTGCATTTTGGGGTATTCATTTGCAAGAACAATTTTTATAGAACCTGATATGATTCCACTTGGTTTAGAAGCAATTCTGAAAATGTAAAGAAACTGTTTTTTAAACAACCTTCTTTAGTTTTACTCTAAAATTGCATCCAGCTTTATGCGTATCGGATGTGTACAATTCCATGTATCTCTTCACATCTCATGCATAGAGCTACATGAAAAAGTTTTATGACTATGTGAAGAGCAGTCAAAGGTACCAGTATCATCACCTGGGAAGCCAGCAGGACCTGCCTTTAGCTCACCATTAGTAGTAACAACAAATATAAAAGAAAAATGATCATTAAAACATATACTCCCATAGTTAGGCAAACTTCTGTGCCTGCGTGCGTGTTAAGCTGCTCAGTCCTGTCAGCCTCTTTGCTATGGACTATAGCCTGCCAAGCCTCTCTGCCCATGGGATTTCCCAGGCAGAATACTGGGTTGCCATTTCCTTCTCCAGGGGATTTTCGTTACCCAGGGATCAAACCCATGTTTTTTGTGTCTCCTAGGCAAACTTAGTTCTATGCATTTTCTAGATACAGAAATTGAATTTGAATAGTACAATAAAATGTGCAGTGTAATTTTTATATGTGAAATCAAGACACCAAACCACTATCTTCAGAAATCCAGACTTACTGGTAAACTATGCAAGTGATTCCTAGGTATGTCATTCTTACTTAAAATTCAAACTTAAACTGATCTTTTCAAAATCATTGTAATCTTATAATATTTCAGAAGCAGAAGCTGTCCACCTATATTTGGCAGTTTGTAGTTACACATACAAACCTGACTGAATGTCTGAGAGTTCCATCTGAGAGTTCATGCTGATGAAACAGCTGATAATGGATTTGTTGCCTTTGTTTGTTAAAATCTCATTCCATTGTATTTCATTAGAATTAGAATCTTTCTGCTAAAGGACTGAGGTCAGGACAATTTCATGCAGAGCTGGGAGATCTTATCTACTTAAGGAGCAGGACAAAGGCATCAGGGGACACTGTGTACTAACCTTGTGTAAAAACTCCCGTGCTCTCATTTCCAAGGCCAGTGTTGATAATGAAGCCATGCACCAGTCCTCTGGTTACTTTATACTTCTGGAGCCTGTGGGAACTGTCCCAATCCTCTGTCTTCAGAGACCTGCTGGTAATCAGGAAGCCCATATGTCCAGGGTGAAGGTGTTTCAAGGCCAGGGCATCTCTGTTAAAGGTAGTCTGGGAGAACCTGTTGTCTAGGGAGTTTCTTATGTGAATCCACATTACCTGAGGTCTGTGTGTCTCCACAGCAGTGTTTGGGAAGACATAGAAATCAGCATGAGTGCCATCTGTCACAGTCAAGGAGAAACTGTCTTCAGTTGTCTCACTGACATCGTGCCAGTAGCAAACCAAGTTCTCGTTCAGGTCCCATTGGGTGAAGGTGGTCACAGGACGACTGCCATTATACAAAATCCTGCCATGGATGGGGACCTGGGTGATGGTAAAGAGGAGGAGATCATCCGGGGTATCCTTGTCTTCTGCTGTCAACTCAAAGGGAGTGATGCATTTTCTTTCCCCTTCTTGCAGTATCAGTTAATGGATGGCCATGATAGGTTTCTTATTATTCACATCCGTGATGAAGATCCTGAAGGTTTGAAACACGGGATTATGTTCATCAGTCTCTTGAAACTCAAAGCTGTCCATCTTTATCTCATCATTTGAAGTGCGAACATAGACTATCTTGTGGCCAGCCAACTGCTGCTGAGTGAAAGAGGTAATCGGCTCCCCAGGGTGGTCAGAGATTTCCAAGTGCCCCAGGCTAGGAGCCCTTGTGATGCTGAAGTGCAGCTGTTCATCAAAGCTGTTGATGTCATTGGTGCTAAGCAGATCCGTGGTGAGGGTCACTCTGCCACCTTCTGTCAAGGTGACCCCTTTGCTAACCACCTCAGGTAAGAAGACCCTGTCTAAGTTGCCAATGGTGATGTTGAAATAGCAGTCTAGCAAAGGGTTAATCCCATCAGTCACATCAAACTTGATAAGGTCATGAAGTCCTTGGCTTATGTGGGTGTAACAGATGAGGCCTCGGTCGATCTCACCCTTGATGAAGTTCATTCCCAGGGTGAGGTTGTTCCTCCCCTCTGGGTTTTCTCAGTCGCTGTAGAAGCCCTTGTTGAGGCCCAGAGCTGAGGATAAAACTGAGGCTCTTACCATCTGAGTCAAGATCTGTGGCTTTGAGGACCCGATTGGTGATGACCTCAGTGTGTCCAGTCTCTACTTCCAGCCCATTGTTGATGGTCAGCTGAGGGGTTTCGTCGTCCACCAGGATCACCACAATGGGTACCGTCCTGTGGGTGGCGTGCTTGCCGTCACTCAGCCAGACCTCAAAACTGTCCTCTGTGGTCTCAGAGTCATCGTGCTCATACACAATGGTGGAGGCTTCCTGAATCTCCTGTAAGGTGAAGCTACGGATGGGCTGGCTCTCTGTGGCCGGCTGCTGTATGATTTGCCCATGCCGAGGGAGGGCTGTGAGCTGAAAGTGAAGCTCGTTTGGTGGCAGGTCAGCATCGGCTCCATTGAGCAGTGGGGTGTCTATGACGATGCTCATTCCCTCTAGTACCACAAACTCATGGGCAAAAAGTTCAGGCTGCTCATCATTGGCGGGTAAGATCATTATAGGAAAGAGGACATTTG
The DNA here is from genome assembly GCF_000754665.1 of Bison bison bison. NCBI lineage: Eukaryota > Metazoa > Chordata > Mammalia > Artiodactyla > Bovidae > Bison > Bison bison. The sequence continues at coordinate 1,890,685 of NW_011494920.1, read as the reverse complement.
GGGAGAAGTTGATGCCATCAGAGCAATAAAAGGTGAATTGATCTTTTTGTGGTTCTACCCCCTTGTGGATACTCTGTACATAGTTGATATGTCTTAGCTGGACATCTCTGATGGAGAAAGCACTGATGGGATAACCAGCTAGGGTCTCTTCTGATCCAGGAGCTGGTGTCATATTTTCCAGGTAGCCAGAGACTGGCTGACCAGTTACTGTGCAGAGAATTTCATCTTGGGGAGTGTCTACATCTTCAATGCTGAGATGTTGTAAGGTCAAGGCACCCTTCCCACCTTCATGGAAAACGTAAGGCTCCCTGACCAAGATCTTGGGGGCCACGTTGTTGATGGGCAGCACCACCACTTGAACCTGTACTTCTTCCACTGTGCTGTCTCCATCATCCGCTGATGAGATCCTTGGAGAGGGCAAGCCTGAAGGCATCAGGCTGCTTCTGGAATCCAACTTCACCTCCCACGTGGACATAGACTTCTGTCCCACTGATGAGGTCCTCTTGGGTGAACCGTTCTGTGGGTAAACCATTCACCAGAATAGTGCCCAATTTCGGGCTGTCTTCCACAGTGAAAGAGAGCATCAAGTTGCCTGTGTCCTTTAGACCATGGATGATGTCCATGGTGATCTCAGTGGCTGTATTTTCTAGTACATCTATAGACACATCTAATAATGCACTACCTATAATAGAGGTCCTGGGACTTTTGTCAGCTGCTGCAGGATGCACAGACATCTGGACAGTGATGGGTTTGTGATGCACCTTGTCACTTACCTCCAGATGGAAGGTATCACTGGTCGCCTGGTTTCTGTGGTTCCGATAAGAGATACTCCCATTAACAATATCAGCTTGCGTGAAATATTCCCCTGGGACCGTACATTTTTTTAAGTACTGCAAATGTCCATGTTGGGGACCCCAAACTAATATGAAGACAATCTGGTCGATGTCTGTGTCAGGGTCTGAAACATGCAGCTCATTACTGCTGAGGCTGAAACTCTCTCCTTCTAAGACAGTAAAGCCTCTGTTGGTGACTTGGGGAGGCTGGTTGTCCACAGGCCTCAGGAATAATGTGAATGTGCCAGGTACACTATTGCCTGCAGCATCCTCCACCTGGTAGGTGAACTGCACAATCCGCAGTACAATTCCCAGCTTCTTCCGGGGGGGCTGGTAGGCAACGTCATGGTGATTTACCTGGGCCTGGGTGAAGTGCACAGTGGGTGTGTCTGGTGAATCAGTGAGCACAATGTCTCCAGCCCGGACTTGGTGGTTGTCATCTGTGTCAGTTGGAGGCATCAGCAGGGTGTACCACAGGTGCTGGTCATCTGAGTCCTGGTCAATATATTGGAGGAATTTCTTCTGGAAGTGAATGAGTTGGTATTGCTGCACGGTCATTTCTAGGGTAGTTCCTGGAAACAGCTCTGGACTCTGCGGATCCACTGGTTGGACTCTGATGGTGAAGAAATGTTGCTTGGATAGATTGGGTGGGTCATGGTCATCCTGCACATGGAAGGTTATCTGGGCCATTATGGATTGAGGGCCAAGGGGTCCAAGATGGCGGTAGAAGAGTCTCCCTTCCACTATGTCTTGTCGAAGCCACTCAGTCACCACCTTCTCATAAAGTCCTCCCTTTCCCACGTAATACCAGCCTTCATCTTCAGGACCCCAAGGTGGTTCTGACTGCCGCAGTAGCATCTCCCTCAGATGCTGCCTTGAGCTGGAGGAACCGGGAGCCAGATCCCCTGCTCTTTCTTCCTCTTCTCCTTCCAGAGGCTGGTCCTCCAGCACAAAGTGGATGGGTGAGTCCTCAGAGTCAATATCCATTGCACTCAGGACAAAGGGGGAGATCTGGACTGCCTGACCTCCTGTCACCAAGAGCCCGGTGTTGGCAGTGACCATTGGTGGTTCATCATCAACAGGGATGATGGCG
>NW_011494920.1:1873608-1887823 GCF_000754665.1 Bison bison bison | reverse complement strand
AGCCCGGGGTTGGCAAGGAGGATGCTGGGGCAGTCGGGGCTGCTGCGGCTGAGGGCGCCCCAGGTGGGCAGGTAGGGCACCAGAGGGGGCTCAGCCTCAGGCGAGGGTGTCTGTCCCTGTAGGGCAGGGTAGCTCAGGAGCACATAGGCGAGCGCGGCGGCAAGCTGCCGGGCGTCCTAGCAGGACGCGGGGAAATGCCATGGGACCTTGGCTGCCTTCAGGGTATCCTGTCTTCAGAGTGGCCCGTTCAGCAGCAGGTGCAGGCGGTGGAGACGGTGGCTGCTGTCCACTCTGGAGCGGGTGAGCGGACTCAACAAGAGCCAGAGGCTGCGCTTCAGCTGCCGCAGGTAAAAGCAGCGGGGGGTGGATAGGGGAGTGCTGGTGGGAAGGTGGGGGGAAGGAGCGCAGCCACCTCCGCCCCTCCCCCTCTCCAGGCTGTCCACTGCAGGCACCAGGCGTTGTCCAGTTGCCCCAGCGCGCGGATACCTAGGAGCTTGCGGGAGCACTCCCCTCTGCCCCTTGGTACCTTTACCCAGGGTATCTTACCGACCTTCGAGCTGGAAGGGGTGGCCGGGCACCGTGCAACCCTGGGCTGCCTGCCTCGGACCAGTCGGTCTGGATACTCTCCTTCCCGGGCGGCTCAACGGGATTGTCCTCCAGGGCCCGAGACGATGACCATTGCCGGGTCAGTTCTGCTGGTGTGAGACACTGCGCTCCAGCGGTCCATTCATCCAGGCAACGGTCTTTCTGAGAGTGGGGAGAAATCCCATTTCTCTTCCTTACCGCTGACAAGAGTGCATTTTCCAGCCAAAACTGAGTCTCACTTCGGACATGAAAGGTGCTAGAGGGAGCTATTTTGCAAATAGGATTTTCTAGCTGTCTGCCTGATAAAGCAGCTTATTCCAGATCCTGTGATTCCTTGCTTACAAAATAACCCAGACATTTCTCCTTCTCAGTTTTGGGGGGAAGAGCACTAGCATCCAGACTGCTGAACTTGAACAGCTTTTGTTTCTAGTCAGTGGGTCTCACATACCACAGAACTGGATGGACCGGATGGCTTTTATTTTCTTAGAGCGTGATTTCCATATCTGATCAACAGTGACTGCCTGTGAGTTTATTAGATATGCTTTTTCCTACTTACTTTCTTTGTAGAAAAATATATAGGTAGCCAGAAGGGAGGATGTCAAGAGAAACAGTAACAGAGAAAATAGTTACCACAGTTACTTGGATCAATTTCTGTGAATTAACCTATTTAACATCTGTAATGGAATTTGGCTTTCAGATCTGGGATGCCTGCCCTCCCTGGTATGGGGTTAGGTTCTTAGCCTCATACTCATGTTTTATGTATCAGAGGTGTCCACTTAGCCACAGTGTGGAGTAGTTTCTTCCTATAAATAAAATGGTAGTTACTGTGATTTTTAGAAAGCAATTAATGTAAATGTGAGAGAGACCTATTGATGATGAAGAAATAGATGCATCTAAAACTGTACTGATAACAATGGCTTTAAGGGGAATATAAATCTGAAGAATGTTATTCTTAAAGTATTCTTTTGATTTTTTTTTTACAATTTTTTTTACAGCCTGTTTTATTCACTTGAGCAGCAGCAACAACAACTGACTGACTCCCAGAGCAGGAATAAACTGCTAGTGGATTGAAATAGTTAATTTCCTCCCTAAATATTTCATTTAACCAAACAGTGACATGCTATGGGTCTATATAACCCACCAAAGTAGAATACTACTTAACACACAGAACATTAAGAGATGGTAAATTTGAAACAATATATGTTAGCCTAATTATGCGGAGTTACTCTGGTGTGTTTGGAAAGTATTTATTAAGAATATTTTAAATTGAAACATGGGTCAAATTTCACTGTAAATGGAAGAGGCATTATATTTTATAAGACTCCTACCTTGTCCAAATTTTTTTAAAATAATAAAACTCTCATTTGTCCCATATATTAAATTTTACCAAGTGCATGTTGTTGTGTGAGTGTAATTTTGGTTCCCATTCAAGCATCACTTGATCTGGGCAACTATCTTGCTCATATTCTATTATCATTATAGACAGAGATGAGGAGGGCAGTTGAGCTGACAGTCAAACTATGTTGATGTTTTCGTCCTGGGATCCGCCCCTTCCAGCTAACATTCCTTCTCTTCTTCTTCACTATGAAGCTTGTAGAAGGTGGTACTTTTTCTTCTTGTGTTTTGTTTGTTTTTGCTTACTATCTCCATTTCATAACCTCCTACCAACTCCCTCTTAGCACGCTTCCATTTCAACAAAACTCCTGCTAAGGTCATTAGTAATCTAGATGGAAAAATCCAATAGCCATCCTTGGTATTATCCATTTGCCATACCCTTCTGGTTTTCTTCTTTTCTTTCCTCACTCAAATCCTAATTTTTCAAAAAGTCTTTTTTCTATGCTCCCCAAGCCACATTAAATCTCTGCAATTATATATTTACAGACCATTTGATTAAGATCTGTCTTCTCCACTAGACTTTAAGCTCCACGAGAGTGAAGAGTGTACTCTGTTCACACCTGATACCTAATGCTTATGCCCCCCACCCCGTAGAAGGTACATGATAACTGTTTGTTGACTGAATGAATGGACAAAAGAATGAAAGTCTCAGAATTAGTAACTACATTCTATAAAGCCAAGGTGTTAGGTAGAAAAAAACCAGTGCAAATGTAGGATCACTTCTTTCTTTCTGCTTCATACTATGGCAGTTTATTAGAAGCTGGTGATGGTTCTGTTCAGAGGACACAAATTTGATTTCCAACAACTATTTATTAGAGTTTTCTTTGCACAGAGCAATTTAAGTTATCCATATTGTATTTCTTTTATCTCTTGCCTTCCCAAATTTCTCTTTTATACCTGAGCTGCACTTCAAGTCTATATTAAGTGGGAAAGAAAAGAACTACAGCATATAGATGTGTATATATATATAATCTAGAAAAGTGGTACTGAAGAACCTATTTGCAGGGAAGGAATACAGACGCTGACATAGAGAATGGACTTGTAGACATGGGGCAGGGTTGGGGGGTAAGGAGAGATTGGGACAAACTGAGAGAGCAGCACTGACATATATACCCTGCAGTATGTGCCATAGCTAGTGGGGAGCTGCTTTATAGCACAGGGATCTCAGCTCAGTGCTCAGGGATGAACTGAGAAGACCGGGATTGGGGAGTGGCATGGAGGCTCGAAAGGGAGGGGATATATTTATTCATATAGCTGATTCATTTTGTTGCCCTGCAGAAACTAGCACAACACAACACTGTAAAGCAATTATAAGGAAAAAGAAGAAAGAACCAGAGACTGTGTGCTATGCTGGTGGTTTTCATATGCCCTATGTCCCTGGATTCTTTTGGAACCCTGCAAGGTGGCTGTGTGTCTTATTTTGAAATTATATGTAATGATAGACCCCATCTCATACAGCTATTATAAACATTAAATAGATTACTGCACACAAAAAGCTTTGAGTAGTAGCCGGCACACAGTGTTCAATAATGAAGTTACTATTACAATTACAGATGAGAAATGGAGATTTACAGGAGTTAAGTAAAAAATTTTTACCTTGTAAACTAATTCAACTATCACTAAAAGTGTGTCCTGCAGAGAGGAGTCCTCACATGCCCCTGTCACCCCAGCAGACTCTCTGTCATGCCCACTCCATAAATACTTGGCTCTGCCTGAAGTTCGTAAATGGTATTTAATAGGTCACCGAAAAGAGACTATATGTGCAAATATTGTGCTTGTGCTTTGGCAGGGAGACAGTCCATTTTCAGTGAAGTCACATTCAACTTCAGGAAAAATGACTGAGAACAGGTGGAAGGCGGTGCCTCAAGAACTAGGAAGTTCCACACCACTATCTCTGTTCCCCATCCAAGGCTAATGGAGCCCAGTTTTTCAATCTGATCTTTGCTGAAGCTGCTTTTTCTCTACTAACTGGAGAAATAAAAGGGCCTAAACCCTAAATTTTGCAAGATGAATGCCTCACCACAGTAAAACCTACCCAGAGGCTTTCCTCTAGTCGACCTTGAGGCCAACAATGGATTCTTGAACATTAAAGAACATGTTCCAGTAAGGCAACAGGTTAAAAAAAAAACAAAACCCCTCCTCCCCAAAACTTTAAAATGACCTCCATTGGCTGTGTGGGTCCTATGTCATCTGCCAAGACAGCAGCTTCAAGAGGGGTTAAGCACACAGTCTGGCATTGGCCAAGCCAACTTTGCCCCCATTACACATGGAGTTAATTGGCATCTATGTTCCTATTGGTCCCTCCCAGCCTGAAGAATGCAGTGGCCACTCAACGGCTGTATCCCAGGACCACATCTTCCTTTGCATAATCAACAATGGTCTCCCTGCCCTACTGGCCGGGCACCACTGTTTTCTGTGCCTCCACATACTACAGGGTGTTGTTAAAGGCAGGCCCCACCCAGCTGGCTACCCAACGGGAGTAGCCACAGAGCCTGTATCAGAGATATGATGCGGGACTCATTGACTTAAACTCACCCAGTGAATACTGCCGCTGTTGTTGTTCAGTCACTCAGTCATGTCCCACTCTTTGTGATCCATGGACTGCAGTGTGCCAGACTTCCCTGTCCATCACCACCTCCCTGGAGCTTGTTCAAACTCATGTCCATTGAGTCAGTGATGCCATCCAACCATCAGTTCTTTGGTGCTCAGCCTTCTTTATGTTTCCAACTCTCACATCCATACATGACTACTGGAAAAATCATAGCTTTGACTAAATGGAGCTTTGTTGGCCAAGTCATGTCGCTGCTTTTCTATGCTGTCCAGTGTTTGCCATAGCTTTTCTTCCAAGGAGCAATCTTCTAATTTTGTGGCTGTACTCACCATCTGCTGTGATTTTCGAGCCCAAGAACATAAAGTCTGTCACTGTTTCCATTGTTTCCTCATCTACGTGCCATGAAGTGATGGGACCAGATGCCATGATCTTTGTTTTTTGAATGTTGAATTTTAAGCCAGCGTTTTCACTCTCCTCTTTCACCATCATCAAGAGACTCTTTAGTTCCTCTTTGCTTTCTGCCATAAGGCTGATGCCATCTGCATATCTGAAGTTATTGATCTTTCTCCCAGTTATTGATATTGATACTGCTGCTGCTGCTGCTAAGTCGTGTCGGTCGTGTCCGACTCTGTGCGACTCCATAGACTGCTATTTATGCTATTAATGTGAAGTCAGCACATTTGGGAACTGGGTGGTATGGGGAAGGAGAGGGGATTCAGAATATATTTTCCTGCTCTTCTGAGATTCCACCTAATGTCTGGAAGAGAGCAGCTGACAGAGACATCGTGACAGAGAGAGCTGCCCTTCAGGCTGTTGTGTTCATGATCCCCCAAAGAAAGGGCTCCTATGCAGATTGTAGCTGCTCAGGGAAAATGCTTGAAGGCTAAGGGTTAAGGGCAGGGGAGCTTATGGAGTTGAGTGAGGAAAGGACTCTTCTATTTTGCATCAGGACAAAGAACTGATTCAAATGCTTTCATTCCTGATTGAAAATAAGACCCTGGAAGACCAGAAGGGATTCTTCTAACCTGCCACATGATAATTGATTATCTTACTTTAAATCATACAACACTTAAGGAAGTAACTATATTTCATTTCAAAGGAAGGCGTTAAGAACATATGTTAAAAGAAGAATCAGAGCTAAAAGATTGAGTGATTTTCTAATCTAACTGATATTCTTTGCTCCTTGATTGTGTATTTTGATATCATGTCCATTTAGCAGTGATTTCCTTTAAAGTAGTTTCAAAGATTTAGGAGCCAAAGCTCACATGATGAGGAAGAGTGATACTATTTAATTGGCAGTGGTTTTTTTTTGTTTTTGTTTTTGAGAAATCTTAGTTGAATCTGATGTCGGAATAATTTAAAGAGGGCAATATTTTGTTCTTTATCCTGGCTTTCCATTAATAGAATTTGAACGATTTAATAGGAAGTCTGGCTTTTAAGCAGTTCTGTCTATTTGTCTTCAGGTTTTATGTGATGGGGAATTATTTATTTTTCGTGTCAGCATTTCTCTCTCTTAAGAATTGATCTGTTGCGTATTATAATCATGGCTTCCATTCCAAAATTTACTGCTCAGCCAAATTGTAAAAATGATTCATTACTGTACTTATCAATTATATATAGTTACTATTGTTGCTGTGGTTCAGTTGCTAAGCCACATTGCCTCTCAGCTTCTTTTCTTTTGTTTATGCTTTCAGAGTATTATATTTTTACTTTTTCCCTTTCAATCAATAAGATAAGTATGGAATATGCATAGGAAATACAGAACTAGTAAGGTATGATTCTACCTTTATTAAATATATTTTATAAGGAGATTAAAACTAGCACTAACTTACTGCAAGAAATTATCAGTTGTTGTTAAACACATTCAAATGTCACAAAAATTCTATGATTTTAAGATCAATATGTTTTCTATGTTAAATTGTTATAATTAAATGGTGTTGTGTGGGTTTTTTGGGCTGCTGTAATACAGTGCCACAGACTGGGTGATTTAAACAACAGAGCTTATAGTCTCCCAACTCTGGAGGCGCGTGGTTGGAAATCAAGCTTGATTCCTTCCAAGGGCTGTGAGGGAAGGCTCTGTTGCAGGCCTCTCTCTGTGACTTGTAGATGGCCCTCCCATCCCTGTGTATCTTTTTTTTTTTTAATTTATTTGGCTGTGCCAGGTATTAGTTGAGGCATGCAGGAGCTTCAGTTCATGCAGATCTAGTTTCCTGACCAGGGATCAAACCCAAGACCCCTGCATTGGGAACATGGAATCTCAACCACTGGACCACCAGGGAAGTCCCTTTCCTGTGTATCTTTGTATCATCTTCCCTCTGTGCATGTCTCTGTGCCCAGATTCCACTTTTCTTGGGACACCAGTCATATTGGATTAAGGGCCACTCTAATGACCTCACTTTAACTTGATTACCTGGGTAAAAATCTTATCTCTAAAGAAGATCGCATTCTGAGGCACTAGGGTTAGAACTTCAACATATGAATTCTGGCACAATTTAACCCAGAACACTCATGGTCCGGTCCCTCTAAATTCATGCCCCTTTCATATGCAAAATACAGTCACCCCATTTCACCATCTTTTAACCCAATCCATCATCAGCTCTAAGTCCAAAATATCCAAATATCATCTAAATCAGTTATGTGTGAGGCTTGGGGTCTGATTTATCCTCAGCAAAATTCCTTTCCCTCTGTGAACTTGTAAAACTGAAACTGAGCAGAACCCTGACTTTCCAGGGAACAGACATCTCTTGTTTGTAGAAAAACTCTGGCCTCCTAAATTTCCCCCAATTTCCAAAGAGCAAATTTAATCAAAGAAGTGAGAAACTGTAGAAACAAAGCGGAAAAAATAAAGAAAGACAAAATAATAGTTTAGCCAGAAAACAAAGTCAAGGACCTTTAGTTCTTTCTCAATGTCTGTAGATAATATCCTGAGCTATCTGCTCGAGTAGTTTTGCAGATACTAAGATCTCTGACAGGTGGAGGAAGTCAACTGTGGGCTGAGCATCAGCACATTGACTGGTTGGAACTAGAAAGCTGATGAATAAGATTCTTCAAACATAGCCTGTTGCCTCACCATCAACCAGAGAGTTGAGCACCAGCTGATCTTGCACCCTGTGACCCTCTCTCTCATACTGTCTTTAAAACACTTCCCTGAAAGCCATTGAAGAACTTGGGTCTTTTGACCCTGAGCTGCCCATTCTCCATGTTTGGTTCCTTCCAATAAACACAGTACTTTCTATCACTAAATTCTGGTATTAGTGGATTGGCTTTGAAGTATTATTGAAGTATAGGACAATGTTATATAAGTTATAGGTGTACAACATACTGATTTCAATATGAGTTTTAGAAGTTGAATTATTCCAAAATTCATGTTCAGCTGTCATGGGTCACACGATTATACAATATTTTATAAGTGGATTTTTCCAGGCTTGGCCTTATTCTCTGTGTAATACACAGAAGAATAGATATGGTTTATGTTTTGAAGAGTGTTTCTATTTTTCTATTTTCCTCCTCAGAACTTTTTGAAGCAGAAATCTTATAAACAGATGAAATATGTAGTATATGAATTGCATTAAGTTTCAACTACATCCATTTAATATATTTGAACATGTAGACACTGCAATATGAACACTGCAACAGAACAATTAAAATTTATGTTTTCAAGTTTAAAAAGTTATGTTTTTGAGTTGTAAGGGAAAATTGTTAAAGTAGTGCAAATGAATATCACATTTTGAAAAGCCTAGATTGCTCTGGTGTCAGTTGCAAATGTAAAATTTTAATAAGATAAAGCAGCTGCAGTGGAAGAGGAGCACATCGTGCCAGCTGCTTTCTTTTGTTATTGTTGATGAATGGGTTTATTTTTAGTAATGTGACATGTTGATTATTCTTTTAAAGTGATTGTAAAAGCAAATGTTGAATAGATGCTCTAAGCATATGCATAAATTCTCTCTGAGTTTTCTTATTGAACACATTATCTTGATAATGTTATTGGTTTAGTTGCTCTCAAAACATTTATGGTGTTTGATACCATTACTTTCACTTGTGTGCCTTATAATGTCAGATGCGCTAAATTAAAGATGTGGTTGGTAATTACATAGCTATTTGAATTTGTGAGCTAAGTTTACAAACTGTGGACTTTATGAGAAAGAGTTGGATAACATTTTCAGACTCGGTAGAAATAGAGAATTTCCTTTTATATAGAAAGGCCCACAAGAGCATTAATAGAAAATGATCAACAACTGAGAGAATGCTTCCAACTAAACAGTCTGCTTTCTGGAATAAAAAATCTTGTTTTGGTTTTAAAATAGCTAAATTCATGGGTAGGACTCAGAGTAACAGTTTAACTATTTCTCTGTACCAGTGATGCAGTTCAAGACATGCTAGATACATTTAATGTTTGGCATAATTATAGGTCCCTGAAATCCGAGGTCTGTACTGTTGCCAGGGTTATCTTTTATTTCCAACGTTTAGCGTAGCCAGACGGCACTCCCACCTATTGGGCCTTTTTGGGTGCTGTAGTTTAGGCAAAGCATGATCAATACATTTTTCCCTTTTTCTCCTTAATTTCTTCATAGAGTCACAGAAGTTTTTAAAGAGGGCTAGGAAATTAGGAAAGAAGACAGTGATCGCCAAGAAAGTACTGACTCATATTATTGCAGAAATGATAGCAGGACCCAAGAATACTTTGGTAGTTCAATTACAGATCATGTGTGTTTAAAAGGAGTGCGTGCTAAGTCACTACAGTCGTGTCCGACTCTTTTCGATCCCCTGCACTGCAGCCTGCCAGGCTCCTCTGTCCATGGGATTTTCCAGGCAAGAATACTGGAGTGGGCTGCCATTTCCTTCTCCAGGAGATAACACACATCTCTTATGTCACCTGCCTTGGCAGGCAGGTTCTCTACCACTAGCGCCACCTGGGAAGCCCATTAAAGGGAATAGGACAGCAGAAGTATTCCAAGTTTACATCATTATGGAATTTCATTATAGTTGTTTAAATCAGAATCCTCTCACCACTGATTTTTCCCATTTTAACGAATAGTGACATTGTTCTTCTAAGTGGCTCACATTCAAAAGTGAGTAAAATCTTTCCCCTCTCTTGCCTTCTGTGCTTACTGGAGAATTCCATGGACAGAGGAGCCTGGAGGGCTACAGTCCATAGTGTCAAAGATTGGACACGATTGAAGCAACTAAGCATGCACGCATGCATCTGTCCTGTAGGGGGCATAGAGTCTACTCAGATTTTTGGCTACTTATTACTTCATTTCTCATATCGTTGCCTGCCTTTCCCTTTCCCTTGTAACTACCCTCTTTCAGATATTGTCACTTTATGCCTGGAGTATGATATTATTTTCCAAGTCTCTAATCATCTTGCACGACTACTGCTCTGATCATGCTTCTCTCTTATTTGCCATAAAGTGGTATAGACTTAGCATAATACCTTATTTTCCAAATACTTGATTCTAATTTTGTCATTGTGTGTATGTGTAGCTTGGGCTTCCCAGGTGGCACAGTGGTAAAGGATCCACCTGCCAATGCAGAAGATTCAGGAGACATGGGTTCGATCCCTGGGTCTGGAAGATTCCTTGGATAGGAAAATGGCAACCCACTCCAGTATTCTTGCCTGGAGAACCCCATGGGTAGAGGAGACTGGCTGGCCATAGGCCATAAGGTCGCAAAGAGTCAGATATGACTAAAGGACTGAGCACTCACACACACATACATATCTCTATATGCATCTCTATATATGAATATATATATGTATGTATGTATGTACAGACACTATTTAAACTGTGTTACAAAAGCAGCAGGTACCTTAAATTCTGTACCTTTGCTATTGGAGATAATCAAGAATGCAATATGTGCGGTTAGCTTATCTCAATTTTGTGCAGTTGTTGGAAAAATGCTTTTCCTGCAATCTTTGTTTATTGGAATTTTCCTGAAATTGCAATGGGAGCGCTTCGAAACCTGTTATTTACAACTGTGTATCTGTTTGAAACAGATTTCTTTCCACGCATAAAAAGAAACAAACAGGATCCCAAGCCCATGAAACATCTGGAATTTTCATGGTGAGTAGGAGAAGATGTGGTAGTTACCAACAGTAAAGTGAGGTGCCTTGGGTTATGACAGGTCCAAATTTGAGCTACTGGAAAGAGTCCTGGACTTGTGGTGGGAAGATCTGGACCTTGCTTATTAGTGATGTTCCTGCAGGCAAGTGCACAGATCACTGTCCCCTTCTGGGTCTCTGTCCTACTGATGGCAATTTGTAGTTAATAATGCCTGAAAGTGAAAGTGTTAGTCACTCAGTTGTGTCTGACTCTTTGTAGCCCTATTGACTGTAGCCCACCAGGCTCCTCTGTCCACGGGATTCTCCAGGCAAGAATACTGGTGTGGGTTGCCATTTCCTCCTCTAGGGGATCTTCCTGACCCAGGGATTGAACATGGGTGCATTCAAAAGCAGAGACATTACTTTGCCAACAAAGGTTCGTCTAGTCAAGGCTATGGTTTTTCCTGTGGTCATGTATGGATGTGAGAGTTGGACTGTGAAGAAGGCTGAGCGCCGAAGAATTGATGCTTTTGAACTGTGGTGTTGGAGAAGACTCTTGAGAGTCCCTTGGACTGCAAGGAGATCCAACCAGTCCATTCTGAAGGAGATCAGCCCTGGGATTTCTTTGGAAGAAATGATGCTAAAGCTGAAACTCCAGTACTTTGGCCACCTCGTTCGAAGAGCTGACTCATCGGAAAAGACTCTGATGCTGGGAGGGATTGGGGGCAGGAGGAGAAGGGGACGACAGAGGATGAGATGGCTGGATGGCATCACTGACTTGATGGACGTGAGTCTGAGTGAACTCCGGGAGTTGGTGATGGACAGGGAGGCCTGGCGTGCTGCGATTCATGGGGTGGCAAAGAGTCGGACACGACTGAGCGACTGATCTGATTTGTCCTACATTGTAGGTGGATCGTTTACCATCTGAGCCACCAGGGAAGCCCTTAATAATGCTGCCTTGACAGTGGAGTCTGGATAAAGTTATCTATGCAAAAGCTCTTCTGTGATGTAAATGACAGCCAGGTCCAGAACCCTGTTTTCTGTATTCTTTCTCATGTTCTCCATTGCACAATGACCTCTGTCCTCTGGAACTGTTCCCTGACCTCTGACCTGACCTGGCTCTTGGGAATTGCCCTGTTCCCCTTGGTGCTCTCGGCTTCCCTCAACAAACTGACTCCTCCCTAAACCTCCCCTTTCCTGACAGATAGACAATGTCTGTGGTGGGTTTTTTTAATGTTGATGTTGAACTGTGGATTTGAGACATGAGATATGTTGTATTCCTAAGATGAGACATTTGGTAAAGGGCTATGAAATGCTGCCCTTACCATATTTCATCTTTAACCTTTAAGTAATAACAAAAGATACAGCTTGCACATTACCATTAGATGGTGAATTATAGGGAGAATTTGCTCTGGGTCACTCATGTCAGGCACTGAAATTTTACCCAGATTTAGAAAGGCTGCTGGTGATAGTCCAACCTTTATGATTTTTAAATTCAGAAATACATTTTTGAAGAGTGATTAAAAATTTCTGAGTCTTCGGTGGAGATAAAAATTGCAGTTCCTCCAAAGGAGGAACTATTATAATGATAATGCTAATAGTTAAGAATTGATGCCTTCAAGATGAGGTGCTGGAGAAGACTCTTGAGAGTCCCTCAGACTGCAGGGAGATCTAACCAGTCAATCCTAAAGGAAATCAATCAACTCTGAGTATTCATTTGAAGGACTGATGCTGAAGCCAAAGCTCCAACACTTTGTCCACCTGATGGGAAGAGCCAACTCCTTGGAAAAGACCCTGATGCTGGGAAGGATTGAAGGCAAATGGAGAAGAGGTTGGCAAATGGAGAAGAGATGGTTAGATAACATCACTGACTCAATAGACATGAATTTGAGCAAACTCCAGGAGAGTGAAGGACAGGGAAGCCTGGCGTGCTGCAGTAATGGAATTACAAAGAATCGGACATGACTTAGTGACTGAATAATAACAATAACAGCAATAGTTAAGAAGGTAATGGGATCTTTGTCTCAGTTTCTATATTTGAAAAGGTAGAAATGAGTTAGAATTTTTATTGTATGTTGGGAGAAAGAATGAAAACGAAGCTTTCTAGAATCTAGAACAAGTAAGAGAGATTATATATCAAGTGTGTGCTAAAGGAGAAATTATTTCATAATTATATCCTCAGTGTGCTATGGAAAAATAATTTAAATCTTTGGAAACAGATAGACAGAGCATGTTTAATCTTTCTGCAAGAAGAGTAGGAACTACAGAATGAAATGAAGTATTTGTAGTTGGGAGTAGACCTTTCATGAAGTATTTGATAATTTGTCTTACATTTGTGAGTAATGTTATCTTCAATGAATTTGTGAAGCATTATTTCATGTAATGTCAGTTTATTGATAAAAACAGAATAATTTCACTGGGATAGCACCAATTAATTTGGCAAACATCACAAATAAAATGTGCTGGAGAAAATATTTTTAAAATCTATAAACAGTAAATGCTGGAGAGGATGTGGAGAAAAGGAACCCTCTTGCAGTGTTGGTGGGAATGTAAATTGATACAGCTGCTATGAAGAGCAGTATGGAGATTTCTTTAAAAACTAGGAATAAAGTTACCATATGACCTAGCAATCCCACTACTGGGCATGTACCTGAGAAAACCAAACCACAATTCTAAAAGACACATACACCTCAATGTTCATTGCAGTATATTGACAATAGCCAGGGCATGGAAGCACTCTGGATGTCCATTAACAGATGAACAGATAAAAAAGTTGTGGTACATACATACAATGGGATATTACTCAGCTATCAAAAGGAAAGAATTTGAGTCAGTTCTAGTGAGGTGGATGAACCTAGAGCCTGTTGTACAGAGTGAAGTAAGTGAGAAAAACAAATACTGAATATTAACATGTGTATGGAATCTAGAAAGACGGTACTGATGAACCTATTTGTAGGGCAGCAGTAGAGAGGCTACTCTCTACTGGGAGAAGAGAGAGGTGGAAGTGGAGGGTGGGATGAATTGAGAGAGGAGCATTAAAATATACACATTTTCACATGTGAAATAAACAGCAGCAGGAATTTGCTATATGACGCAGGAAGCTGAACCTGGTGCTGTGTGACAATCTAGAGGGATGGGATGGGGAGTGGGAGGGACGTTCCAGAGGGATGGGACATATGTAAACCTATGACCGATTCATGTTGATGTATGGCAGAAACCAACACAATAAAACAATTATACTCCAATTAAAAATAAAAAACGAAAATCAAAACAAAACAAAATATCTACCTTTTACACTCTGTTGCATGTCATGTTAGCTAAACTTCCATTTGGCTACTAGTAGGAATGACTTCACTTTCACTTTTCACTTTCATGCATTGGAGAAGGAAATGGCAACCCACTCCAGTGGTCTTGCCTGGAGAATCCCAGGGACGGGGAAGCCTGGTGGGCTGCCGTCTATGGGGTCGCACAGAATCGGACACGACTGAGTGACTTAGCAGCAGCAGCAGCAGCAGGAATGGTTTTACAGTTTCTTTATCTTTTAAAGCATTTCCCCTTGGCTTTTTTTTTTATTATTTTTAAAAATTTTCTTTCTCTCTTTTTTTAAAAATTTTAATTGGAGGCTAGTTACTTTACAATATCAC
>NW_011494920.1:1873025-1873508 GCF_000754665.1 Bison bison bison | reverse complement strand
TACATACAATGGGATATTACTCAGCTATCAAAAGGAAAGAATTTGAGTCAGTTCTAGTGAGGTGGATGACCTAGAGCCTGTTATACAGAGTGAAGTAAGTGAGAAAAACAAATACTGAATATTAACATGTGTATGGAATCTAGAAAGACGGTACTGATGAACCTATTTGTAGGGCAGCAGTAGAGAGGCTACTCTCTACTGGGGGAAGAGAGAGGTGGAAGTGCAGCAGTAGAGAGGCTACTCTCTACTGGGGGAAGAGAAGGTGGAAGTGGAGGGTGGGATGAATTGAGAGAGGAGCATTAAAATATACACATTTTCACATGTGAAATAAATAGCAGTAGGAATTTGCTATATGATGCAGGAAGCTGAACCTGGTGCTGTGTGACAATCTAGAGGGATGGGATGGGGAGTGGGAGGGACGTTCCAGAGGGATGGGACATATGTAAACCTATGACCGATTCATGTTGATGTATGGCAGAAACC
>NW_011494920.1:1850714-1872925 GCF_000754665.1 Bison bison bison | reverse complement strand
ACCCACTCCAGTGTTCTTGCCTGGAGAATCCCAGGGACGAGGGAGCCTGGTGGGCTGCCGTCTATGGGGTCGCACAGAGTCGGACACGACTGAGTGACTTAGCAGCAGCAGCAGCAGCAGGAATGGTTTTACAGTTTCTTTATCTTTTAAAGCATTTCCCCTTGGCTTTTTTTTTTATTATTTTTAAAAATTTTCTTTCTCTCTTTTTTTAAAAATTTTAATTGGAGGCTAGTTACTTTACAATATTGTGGTGGTTTTTGCCATACATTCACATGAATCGGCTTTAATATTCTATAGCTTCCCTGGTGGCTCAGATAGTCAAGAATCCGCTTGCAATGCGGGAGACACCGATTTTGATTCCTGGGTCAGGAAGATTTCCTGGAGTAGGAAATGGCTACCCACTCCAGTATTCTTGCCTGGGAAATCCCAAGGACAGAGGAGCCTGGCATGTGACAGTTCATGCGGTCTTAACCAGTCAGACACGACTGAGCAACTAACACTTTCACTTTCTTTAACACTACATTTTGCTAAAAATATGAAATTTTCTTTTCTTCCCAACCATGTTTGACTCCCTGGTCCTTCACCTTGAAGATGCAACAAAGATCCTGTTACCTCCATATTTTACAATCCAAGAAGTTCCTTTTTTCTTGTTCTTCTCTTTTAAAGCACGTTGCAACACTTTGTAATAATTTAATTAATTATTTTCGAGTCTGGTTAATCTTTATCTTCTCTGCAGAACAGTAAGCTTCCTGAGGGCAGGGACCTGCCGTGCCTAGTGTGCAAGTCATTCTGATGTCTGGTACAGGGTCTGGCTGGATACTGCACACCGTGTGTGCACCACAGAATTTTATTCACTCACTTAAGTGGTGGAGAAAACTCAGTCTCTGACACTTCAGTGAGTTAGTGAATGAATAAATCCCACTCCCTCAAGAACTGGCAAGTGTGCTTAAATGAGATTATTCTCTATGAGATGAAAAATGGTTGAGAATATAGAATATTCACTGCCACTGCTGCTAAGTCGCTTCAGTCGTGTCTGACTCAGTGCGACCCCATAGACGGCAGCCCACCAGGCTCCCCCATACCTGGGATTCTCCAGGCAAGACCACTGGAGTGGGTTGCCATTTCCTTCTCCAATGCATGAAAGTGAAAAGTGAAAGTGAAGTTGCTCAGTCATGTCCAACTCTTAGCAACCCCATGGACTGCAGCCCACCAGGCTCTTCTGTCCATGGGATTTTCCAGGAAAGAGTACTGGAGTGGGGTGCCATTTCCTTCTCCGAGAATATTCACAGGGATGCTTAAATTGTTGTTGTTGTTCAGTTGCTAAGTCACGTCCAACTTTTTGGGAACTCATGGACTGCTGCCTGCCAGACTTCCCTGTCCTTCATTATCTCCCAGAGTTTGCTCAAAGTCATGTCTATTGAATCAGTGATGCCATCCAACCATCTCATCCTCTGATGCCCTCTTCTCCTTTTGCCTTCAGTTTTTCCCAGCACCAGGGGCTTTTCCAGTGAGTTGGCTTAAATTGTTATAAGATGAAGATACTAAGCAATACAGTACGCCAGAAGACTACCACGCAGTATTTTAGGAATTCTGTGGCTTTCTGATCTAAGCCCCTAGATATTCATTTATGGTAATTAAGGTGCAGTTAGAAGTAGAGTCTGAGTCTCAAAAATTCTCAAGTTGAAAGAAAGAGGTAATTTGGGGAAGGACAGATAATTTACCTGATTGATTTAATCTGACTAAGAAATTGTGTTCCTTTTCCTCGCCCCCCTTCAGCTCTATTAACATATAATTGACAAATTAAATGGTAATATATTTAAAGTATGCAATCTGATGATTTGATGTAAGTATACACCGTGAAAGGTTTTTCACCAAGTTAATAAACACATCCATCACCTCACATGTTTACCTTTGTGTGTGTGTGTGTGTGTGTGTGTGTGTGTGAGGAACATCTAAATTGTACTCTCTTAGTAAATTTCAATTACACAATACAGTGTTATCAACTATATCCACCATGTTGCATATTAGATCTTCAAACCTTATTCATGTTTAACCTGAAAGTTTGTACCCTTTTATCAAGTTTTCCCTATTTTTCCCCCACCCCCAAGCCCCTGAAAACCACCCTTTACTCTCTGGTTCTATGAATTTGAATTTTTTTCTTTTCTCTTTTCCTTTTTTAGATTCCACACATAAGTGATGGGCTTCACTGGTGGCTTTGATAGTAAAGAGTGGTTTAGTGACTCTTGCATGACTCTTGGTTTAGTGATAGTGGTGGCTTTGATAGTAAAGAGTGGTTTACTGACTCCCCATGACTCTTGCAACCCCATGGACTATAGCCCGCCAGGCTCCTCCCTCCATGGGATTCTCCAGGCAAGAATACTGGAGTGGATTGCCATTTCCTTCTCCAGGGTGACGGTAAAGAGTCTGCCTGCAATGCAGGAGACATGGGTTTGATCCCTGGGTCGGGAAGATCCCCAGGAAAAGGGAACGGCTACCCACTCCAATATTCTTGCCTGGAGAATTTCAAGGACAGAGAAGCCTTGTGGGCTACAGTTCATGGGGTCACAAAGCACTGGACATGACTGAGCAACTAACCCTTTCCCCTTTCATAAATGATAATGCACAGTGTTTATCTCTCTTCGTCTGGCTTATTTCACCTCGTGTAATCCCCTCCCGGTTCTTCCATGCCATCACAGATGGCAGGATTTCCTATTTTTTTAATTGAAAAATATTTTTTAATGTATATAAAACACTGTATATATTTGAATATATACATAGAATTTTTTTCACTCATTCATCTGTTGATGGATACTTAGACTATTTCCATATATTATGAATAATGCTGCAGTGAACACAGGAGTACAGACATCTCTTCAAAATAATGACTTTGTTTCCTTTGGGTATATATGAAGATGTATATATCTGGGTATATTGCTGGAACAAATTGTGTTTCTTAGGAGCAGTGTGAGCAATACTTTTTCCTCTGTACATCAGAATCTTAGTACTAAAATTGAGTTTAGTATAAGGTGATCCTGTTTTGGACTTCCTTACAAGGCCTAAAGGTATTCTAAGATCTGAGGGAAAAGCATAGAAACAATTTATGTGGCATTTTTATAGTCTGTAGCGTTAATGGCTCATTTAAAATGAACTATTTCGGGAGGAGGGGAGAGACCAAGTGTTCTAATAGGAGCAGATATATTATTTTAAATTTTTTCTTAATTTCATTTTGAAACATATTCCCAGAGCATTGACTCACATAGAGTAGGGGATCTTTCCTCCCTCTGCAGATAAGTGATGTCATCCCTTTACAAACTGCCCAGTATTTCAATCTCCAAGAACCCAACAGATAGTTTTAGCATCATTTATCTTCTCTGGAGTATTTCTGGGACCATAGTATTCTAAAGATTTCTTTTGTCAGAGTCCTGGTTGTTTCCTCATCTTGACCCACCATACCTGTCTAAACTTTTCCTTCATCTATCGATATTTTTTAATTACTTATTGTTGTGAAAAATGCCAAACGTGCAAAGTACAAAGAATATCATAACAAGCACTCACATCTACAACCCTCAGATATAACAATTATTAGTGTTCTGCAATACTTCTTTTTTTTCCCCAAAGAAGACTGCATATACCACCACACTCTATCTCTAATTACCACAGTGTGAATCTTCAAAAACAAAGACTCCTTTTTACAAAATCAGACCACCACTGCCATCACCATACCAAATAAACCCTCTCCCTGGCAAAACCCCCATATTATACAGTTTAACATACGGTCCTTGTTTATATTTTTAAATTCATTCCAAAATGTTTTTTACAACTGTTTTCTTCAGAATCCATTCAAGAACTACTCATTGCATTTGGTTCCTATGTCTCTTATAAACATTGGTCTAGGACCTGAATATCAGAGAAGAAGACTGGAATTTATAGCCTCGACAAGTCTTCTAAGCCAAAGCAAGACCCTAATGGGGAAGTAATGGGACTCAGAATTGGGAGAGAAATGTCAGGGTAGATGTGCTGGAGAACAGCAATCCCCAAATGTGTGGAAATGGATGTTGAGGGGGCTGGACTAGGGTGTGGAGACAGAAGGTAAGGCTGGTTAAGGATGAATTTATTGATATACATCATTCCCCAATGGCTTAGATTATAATGCTCAGGCAGGGGCTCCTGGAGCCATCCTTGTACTGCTAGGATGACTCCTAACTTTGGAATAAAAAATAGCCCACATTAAATGTTGAGGAATGGCTCAGAGAAATATGAATTTTTGAATGGATCTATTCAATAAGATACATCTGAGAATCTCCAGATGATGTTCTTTAGGAGGGTCCAGAGGACACTGCCTTCACTAAAGTGGTATCATTAGATGACTGGTGTCATTTAGAACCTCACTAATGGCTGTTGCTATACTAAAGGCTTTTTGCAAGATTTTCTGTGATGGAATGTGACTTGCTAGTGTAACGGAAATGACAGGATTTCAGAACAGAAGAGGTCAGATGATAGCACTGAATCATCAGAGGCAAAATGGAAATAAGTAATGGGAGCAGGGTCAGAATGGCAGCCAAGGACATAGAGATGCATGTTGATGACTAATAGATCATTACATTCATAAGGACATCTGAAGAGAGTATGACTTACTATGTATAATCAGAAGGTATCAGAACAGATGAGAGTCGAGTCAGATGTTGGCCACCCCAGGGGGTTTTCATAAGTGAGTCAGTTTTTGGACACAAAGCTCATGGTGCATCCTCTTGGGAAAGGACTTTATAATAGCCCAGCGAATGTGTATGGTAGCCATTCCCCTGATGACTCCCCAAAGGGATCTATGGCTGCTTCATATAAGGGTACTAACAGTACACTAGCTGTTTTGAGGGTGGTTGGATACAGAGTCTGAGCTAACATTGACACCTAGGGACCCAAACCATCATCATGACCTCTGTGTTAGAGCAGAGGCATGTAGAGGTCAGCTGATAGACACATCCCTGGCCCTGGTGATTAGCCGTGAGACAGATGTAGTTAGTAGTTGGAAGAATTCTCATTTTTGATTTATCAACCCACGAAATAAAAACTATCATTATAGGAGAAGGCTGAGTGGAAGCTCTTAAAATGAACCCTTCCCCCCACGGCCCTGAAATTGCCAAGATAAGAGACAAAATCACCAAATGGTGGTTGGTATGCAGTTTGGGTGGCCCCGCTAGCTGTCATTCTCTGTGACTCCCCCCCCGGGGGGGGGGGGGGTTGGCATCTGCTTCTGGTTTGCTTTAGGTTCTGTGGGTGGAGAGGTCTGCTTCCCAGAGGGGAACTCAGTAAGAATCCGACTAAGGCTAAAACCCCAGTGGTGGCCTGGTCACTTGGGGCCCCTCATGCTGTTAGATCAACAGGCAATTGAAATTCAGTCCATCATGAGAAGGTATAATTGCTATTACATGATAAGGGTAGAAAGGATTGATTGTGCTTGGATTTATGGGATCCATAGTGGCATCTCTTGGTACTCCTATGCCTAAATTTAACTGTGAATGGACAATTATGCAACCACTTCCCAATAACATCATGGTCACCAGCAACCCCCTCCCCCGCCCCACCCAGGGAAGAGGACCATGGGGGCTACATTTAAAGTCCTAAATGTAAATGGAAAAACCATAAAGCTTTTTAACAAAATTATAAGAATATGTCTTTGTGACCTTGCTGTAGTAAGATTTTCTCAGACATGACATAAAAATCATTACCCACAAAGGAAATGGTTGATATATTCTAGTAAGCAATATTAAGAACTTCTATACATATAAGAAATCTCTATAAAAAGAAAAGCCAAGCCGTATTATGGATTAAAATACATACAACACATATAGCCAACAAAAAACTAGTATTCAGAGTATATAAAAAGTACTCATAAATTGACAAGATTAAAAGATATCCTGGTAGAGAAGTTGGCAAAGGACTTGAGTAGCCACTTTATGAGAACCTAACTCCAAATAAGCAGTAACATATAGAAAGATGTTCGAACTTTCTCACTAGTAATAACAAAATCAAAAACTCATGTGTATTTTGATATATTAAGGATCTACCAGGTTAACAGTGAAAAAGTCTGACAACCATAGGTATTGAGGAAGGTTTGGAGCTACAGGAATTCTAAAACATTGGACCTGGGAGCATAAATAGGTAAAAAATCAGTTTAGAAAATCATACTGCTTAATCTGCTGAAATTCATATATCCTACAATACTTCAATTCCTCTCCTAGTTACACATCCTAGAAAAATAATGCACAAATGATTGTGCATTTAGGATTGTAGCACAAATGCTTTGTACTAGAGAATAAAAGATCTAGATTCCAGGAGACAGATACAATTCTATTGGGTTTTAATAAAGTTTCTTTATTTTATGCTCAATTTGTAGAAGAGGCTGCCAAGCTTGTCCTCTCCCACCTGGGCATTTTGAATGGCCATTTCCCCAGCTTTCCTTGCAGTTGTGTGGCCCCATGACTCAGTTCTGTCAATGGAATGTGAACAGAAGCTAGATGTGCTGAGACCCCGAAATTTTTGAAACATACCTTGGAAGCTCTTTCCACCTCCAGGTGGCAGGAATGGAAATGACCCCCACGGTGACCTTGGGAACCTAGTGTTGAAGAAGAGAGCATAAGATGGAAAGGACTCATAGTCCCTGACACTGCAGGGAGGAAACCTACCTGACCAGAAATCCCAGAGATCAGACTGTGAGGTGAACAGGAAATAAACTCTTATTGTGTAAAATGCTGAATATTGGGAATCTGTTTGTTACGGCAGTAAGTCTAACCCTAACCTACACAAAAATATCTTCTTTCTCAGCTCTTCGTCCATGAGATCTTTTCCTCTGAGTTTTAAAAAATGTCCAAGTAAAACTGACCCATATCTTCCACCTGTATCCATCTTAGTAAGAAAAACAGAAGGGATTCATTCACAGTCAAGCTCTTTAGATACATTCTCTCAGGATGGAGGAGCCTGGTAGGCTGCAGTTCATGGGATCGTTGAGTCAGACATGACTGAGCAACTTCACTTTCCCTTTTCACTTTCATGCATTGGAGAAGGAAATGGCAACCCACTCCAGTGTTGTTGCCTGGAGAATCCCAGGGATGGAGGAGCCTTGTGGGCGCCCGTCTGTGGGGTCGCACAGAGTCGGACACAACTGACGTGACTTAGCAGCAGCAGTAAACTCACTGTGGGAGAAGGCAATGGCACCCCACTCCAGTACTCTTGCCTGGAAAATGCCATGGGCGGAGGGGCCTGGTAGACTGCAGTCCATGGGGTCTCGAAGAGTCGGACACGACTGAGCGACTTCACTTTCACTTTTCACTTTCATGCATTGGAGAAGGAAATGGCAACCCACTCCAGTGTCCTTGGCTGGAGAATCCCAGGGACGGGGGAGCCTGCTGGGCTGCCGTCTATGGGGTTGCACAGAGTTGGACACGACTGAAGCAACTTAGCAGCAGCAGCAGCTGCTGCTATCCTTTGTTGTTCAGTTGCTAAGTTGCATCCGAATCTTTGCTAACCCATGAACTGCAGCACGCCAGGCTTCCCTGTCATTCACTATATCCCAGAGTTTGCTCAAACTCATGTCCACTGAGTCAGTGATGCCATCCAACCATCTTATCCTTGTCCGAGTATTTTAGGCTGATTTACCTCTCTGTACATCCTTCTGACCTCAGGAAGGGGAAAAAGAGGGTTCAAAGCAAGAAGCTTTTTAATTAAGGTTGCACACAGCACTTCCTCCCCTATCTCATCAACTTGAACCTGGTTATGTGGGAAAAGAACAGTGAGAAGTATCTTAATATGGCAGACCTATGACCACCTTATATTACTAAAAGGAAGAAGAAAAAAATAGATACAAGTAGCTCTTCCGACCACCTAAGTATTAATCCACACAACTATTCTCACTCTAGAATACCAACACCCTCCAGCTCAGGGCAATAATCCAAGTTTCCATCAAGTTTCCTCTTCCAGCTCAGAGTCTAGGGACACTTAGTGGTACATAGCACTTTCCATTAGTTTCAAATGTGGGTCTTTGTGCTCTGGTGATCTAAGGAGTAATACATGAGTTATTCATATCCAGCCTCCCATCTGTAGCAATCATCTACTTACTACATACAAATTGCTTGAAAATGTAGCAGCTTAAAGCACCAAAAATTTATTATCTCACAATTTTTGTGGTCCAAGAATTCAGGAGTGGCTTTGATGGAAGGTTCTGGGTCAGAGTCTCTCGTGAGTTGTTGTCAAGACCTTGGCCAGGGTTGCGCTGATGTGAAGGCTTGAATGAGGAATTCACTTCCAAGATGACTCACTCATCTGGCTCTTGGGAGGTCTAGCTTTTTTTTGCCACATGGGCATCCCCGAAAGGCTGTCTGAGTGTCTTTATGGCCTGGCAGCTGCTCCCCCTGCGTGAATGATCCAAGAGATAAGGAGGAAGTTCAACACCTTTAGTGACCTAGCCTTGAATGTCACACACCATCATGTCTACCATGTTATGTTCATTAAAACAAGTTACTAAGTCCAGCCCACACTCAAAGGAAGGGGAATTTGGCTTTCCCTTTGGAAGAGAAAATGGTCAACAAATGTATAAGCATATTTTTAAAACCACTATAGTCTGCTCTTTGGCTGTGTTTGTGTGTGTGTATTTATTGTAGTAAAATAAAACATAAAATTTACCATTTTAAGTATTTTTGAGTGTTCAATTCAGTGATATTAAGTACATCCACATTTTTGCGTGATCATATATATTACACATTCTGCCCACATTCAAACCACACTCACTTTTTCCTACATCCCATTAAGATCTCACCACATAGCTGTGAGCTCTGGGGTTTGGTTTGACCCTCCAGAAAACACTTCAGTCAGCCTGTTGCTGTTTCATGGATGCTGGGTGTGAAATAAAGAATTTTATAACTCACAGAACAGCAGGAGCAGGAGCAGCAAGTTTACATTGGTTCCCTGGCTCTCTAAGTCCCAGAGAGTGACTCAGAAGGGTCCAGGCGGACCCCAGGGTGCCAGAAGGCAAATGCAGTGGGTTTCTATTGCAGTTGAGGAACCCTGAGTTTGGGGGATCCACCCTTTTTACAGACAGCCGCTCCCCCTGTGGAGGGAGAGATTACTTCATCCCTTCAGGTTGCTTGCTGAAAATACAACCCCAGCAAATGGTCTGGGAAGGACCAGTCAGGACTAGGCTTTCCTGGTATATCTGCCAGAACAGGACAGGCGCCTTGGGTTTTCCCCCCAGCATCCTTCTTTCCGCATTTAGAGAAAAAATATGGTAAAAAAAAAAAAAAAACCATTTAGAAAAGCAAGAAGGGAAAACACATAGTAGTTAACGGTCCACAGTAGGAGGAGATCATGATGAAGAGGGCTTGACCTGGCTGTGGAGTACATTCTCGGGTTAGGCTGGCTGGTTCTCTCTGGATGGACACCAGTATCTACTTCCCCCATTCCCCAGCTCTCCACTCTGTGTGTTTCTTCGTTTTCTATCGTCCTCTGCACACACATCTGATGAAGATGCTGGAGAATACGCCCTATAAAAGGGGTACAGAACTTCTGTAGCCTGTTCATTTCTTTTCCTGGTGCAGATTTAGGGATGTGTGCAGCTTTCCTATTTGAAGGCCACATAGCTTCAGGTTTTTCTTTAGCCAAGCTTGCTGTTTTCTTAACAATACAATTGCAGTAAGATTTAATAATCTTACGGGCTATTTGCTTCCAGTCATTTCCATGTCAAAGGAACAGCATTTAAAATTCCCTTCTATTCATGGATTTTACATATTCTAAATCTCATCTTTTTAAAAAATTTACTGGCTTCTGTTCAGATCATTTCCATTTCCTCCAAATAAATGGAGACTACCTTGAGGGCCGGCTTTCCTGGTGGCTTAGATGGTTAAAGAATCTTCCTGAATTGCAGAAGACACGGGTTCAGTCTCTGGGTCGGGGGGGATGCCCTGGAGAAGAGAATGGCTACCCACTCCAGTATTTTTGTCTGGAGAATTCCATGGACAGAGGAGCCTGGAGGGCTAAAGTCCCAAAGAGTCAAACACTACTGAGCGACTAACACACACACACACACACAGACACCTCTTGAGGGCATCTGAGCCAATAAGCTTGGGCGCAAAGAGAATAATCCGGTCTTTCTTTTTCTTTTCTAAATATTTTGGCTGCACTGGATCTTCACTGTGGTGCTTGGGCTCTCTTGTTCAGAGCTTGGGCTCTAGATTGCCCAGTCTCAGTTGCTGTGGTGTGCAGGCTTCTCTAGTTGTGCCCTGTGGGTTTAGCTGCCCAGCAGCATGTAGGATCTTAGTTCCCTGACTAGGGATTGAACCTGAATCCTTTGCATTGAAAGGCAAATTCTTAACCACTGGACCACCAAGGAAGTCCTACAACAATCTGATCTTTATAGCAAGATCAGCTCCCTTTGACCATGTGGTGATCTTATCTCCTGTTATTTGGGGACCAGATACAAATGGATTTCCCAAACCTGCAAGACACTAAACTGACTATACTACCAGGCCACCTGTCAAGAGCAGTCCTTAGAATAGCTGAGTTTCCTTCTACATCTGCTCCTAAACTGGTTAATTCTTGCCAGAGCTCTTCTCCCTTTCATAGTGTCTTTCTAAGAGGAATAAACTACACACTGGCCTGCTGCCTTTTCCTAACCTCTTCTCAAAGAACACACAGTTTGCATGGGTATGAGTGGCATGCTGTCTAAAACACTGTAGGTGACAGTTTCACCAGTTGCTTGCACAGAATAACTACCGGGGTCCTGCCCCGGTGGCTCCAGGGAAATTCGAAGGAGAGATGGCTTCAGTGATCAGGATACAATAGCTTTAATTAAATATTAATTAGAGATATAAAGAGTAATAGAATGAGGATAGCTCAGTAGGAAAATTCAGTGGAGAAAAGAGGCTGAGTAACTTGGTTTATGTGGAAAGCTAGTAAAATTCCAAGGCAAGGAATTTACGTCACCTACGTAGGCCGCAGGCGTCCTCCTGTTCTCCCAAAGGAGAGGAGACACTAAGGCCTCCCCGGTCAGATCTTAGAAGCCCAGGCATAATTAGTAGGCTTGACGAGCCTCCACGTTCCAGGTGGGGGTTAAGCCAGAAGGTGAAAGAATGACATGGGGAGACCAGTCTTTCAAGGAACTGATCCCCTTTTTTTATTTTTCCAGGGTCTGTTTTTATACACTGAGATGTTATACAAAAGTCACGCGGGGTCAGCAGTCCTGACTTTTATTAAAGTCAGGTACTTCATACAAATGTATACAGAGGTCTTAGGGGTGTTACATCATCTTCTGGCCAGGGGGCCTGCTGACAATTTATGACCCTCTCCTTGTGACAGCGGTCAGTCAACCAGAACACTTATTTCTCCAGGGGTGATTATTCTTAAAACAGACGCCACCTTCAGAAGGTACCAGATAAAGTTACATTCCTATAGGTTGGGGGTGTAGTGGGTTTTAATTAAGAAAAGAATTTACTTAGCCTGAGGTCCAATGTGATTAATATCAAAGGTTAATACTTATTTCTTCTATATATTCATTAATGTGTATAAGGGCAGGGAATGTGGAGACTTAGCAACAAACATTGGCTCAACAAATGAAAAACCCTTCACCAATACAATTTCTAATCAGCCCATTATACTATAATAATAGTTTTCTAACTTCTCTAAAGAACCTGTTTTTAGAAGGTTTAAAGCATCTCGTGCCTCTCATGGTTGGGAGGCTGTGAACAATCACATGTGGCCAGACAAACCTGTCAGGCAGGCTAGAGAACCTTCAGAGGAGTCTGTAGGTTGAAACACTCTTGTCACACCCAGGAATTATTATTAACTGAAGCTGTAAGTTAAACTCTTTTTCAGAGAGAGGTGGTGGGGGACAGCCGCCTGTAAAGTCAGAGGTATAGGTGAGAGCACAAAGCAGTAAAGTAGGCAGACTCTGGTTTGGGGGGTAGATGCTCGAGAATTTCCAGGGGGACTCCTGAGGCTCGATCCCGCCTTTGCGTATGTCGAGCCTCCTTCCTCGTGACCTTTGCCACGGGCGGAGCTCCTCACGCTGGCTCCCAGCAAATAATAAGTGTCACCAGCTTTGCAGCCTGCAATGTTTTTTAACCTGATCAGCTGTGGTCTGACATTAATGGCTCGGAAATTCTGTTTCCTCTTTTGTAAAATGGGAATAATAACTTCCTACCTATCTCATTAGTGTTTTTATAAGAATTAAATGAACTAATACACTATATAAAAATCTCTGTTTGTAGTAGGTACACCATAGACATTGATTTGTTTTTTCTTTTTATTAGGGTAATGTTTGGGTATTTTATTATTGGTGGTGTTGGAGTAACTTTTAAAATATAAATATAGCGATATAAATAAATAGATAAAAGTTAAAATATAAATACAGTAATATAAATAAATAGATAAAAGTTACTCCAGCACCACCAGTAATAAAATATCCAGACATTACCCTCCTAGGAGGAAAAACCAAGTTAATGTCTACTGTGTACCTACTATACACTTAGAGGTTTTTAGATATTATACTATCTCATTTAATTCTTATAACAACACTAATGAGACAGGTACTAAACTATTATTCCCATTTTACAAAAAAGGAAACAGAATCTCAGTATGTGAGGTTCCCTGGTGGCTCAGTCAGTAAAGAGTCTGCCTGCAGCAAAGGAGACCTTCATGCGATCCCTGGATCAGGAAGATCCCCTGGAGAAGGAAATGGCAACCCACTCCAGTATTCTTGCCTGGAGAATCCCACAGATTCTGTGCAGATCTTCCTGCACAGAGGAGCCTGGCAGGCTACAGTCCATGGAGTCGCAAGAGTCAGACTTGACTTAGTGACTAAACCAGCGTATTAAAATAGTATGTAGTGTATTAATCTATTTTTAAATTAATTTTTATTGGAGCATAGTTGCTTTGCTCTGTTAGTTTCTACTGTAGAACAAAGTGAAACAGCTGTACACATACACATATCCCCTCTTTTTTGGATTTCCTTCCTATTTAGTTTACCACAGAGCCCTGAGTTTGGTCCCCTGAGCCATACAGTAGCTTCTCATTGGTTATTATTGGGTAGCTTTTAAAACTACTTGCTCTCAAATTCTCTCATATTTTTTATGAAAAATAAATTCAATAAAGGTATAGAGGTCAACTTTGATGCCCTCTTTGATTCTATAGAGCTGTCATTACCAACTTTAACCTTTCTTTTCAGCTTTCCAATCCCTGTTCCTTCTACCCTCAACAGAGAAAACTAAGGCCATCAAGCTAGAACTCTCCCAGTCAACTTTTCTCCCTATTATAAATCAGAAACCCTCACCTAAAACTCCCTCACACCTCTCATCTCCTCTTCTCTTAGCTCAGAGGATGTGATGATTCTCCTGTATATGGTCTAACATCTAAACTCTCTCTTCTCTGAAACTTTCCTCCCCAAACCATCACTTTTCCCTTCTATTGCCTGCATCACTGAAGCTCCATCAGCAATGTTCCCTCCTTCCTCCCAGCAGGGATTCTGCAGTCTCTTTTATATTAAAAATGTACATCAATCCTGCATCTCTCTTGAGCTCAGCTCCATCTGTAACTTTCTTTTCCCTCCCAAGTTTTTAAAAAGAATTAGTGCCTTTCATTTCTCCTCCCTGATTTTTTCCTTAATCCACTGAGATCTTAGCCTCCACTCTGCCTCTCTCTGGCAGTTTGACAGTTTTAGTGACTTTGACAATCTTGATCTTACTTTTTGATGCTGTGAATCATTCTGGAAATGCTCCTTTGTTCTCTAGAACGTCACTTTCTAACCTATTCTCCCCTTACCCCGTGACTATCCACTATTAGTTCTTTTTCACAGTTTCATCTTTATTTGCATGCCATTAAAAGTTGGTGTTTCTGTGTCTATTCTTGGTCTTCTTTTCTTCTCATTTTTTAAAAAAGCCTTTATTAAATTTGTTACAATATTGTTTCTGTTTTATTTATTTTTTTCTTTTTGGCCACAAGATATATGGGATCTTGCATCCCTGACCAGGCATTGAACCCACACTCCCTGCATTGAAAGGCCAGGACTTAACCACTGCACTGCCAGGGATGTTCCTATCTTTTCTATTCATTTAACGTCTTCTTTCTAGTCTACTTTATCCTATTCCATAGCATCAATTCTCAGCTATATACTAATGAATCCCAAGTCTGCACGTCCAACCTAACCTTCTTTCCTGAGCCCAGTTTGTCTAACAGCCGTATGGACACCTCAAAGTCAGCAGGCCATCGTGCCGCCCCTTTTGTGTTCTTTCTCCGTACATGCAAAACCACCCACTGCCTTAGCAGAAAGTTTGGACTCGTCAGTAAGCGCTCTTCCCTTTTCTTCATTTACACGCCTGGTTAATCCTCAACTGCTACTGACTCAGTTCTCTAAATGCTTCTTAATTCTCTAAACTTGTCCATTTATTTGCATCCTACAGCTACCTTTGTCTGAAATGTTCCCCCTTCCTCTTCCTTCCTAGTAGATTCTTACTCATCCTTCAGATTTTACCTTAAATACAAGTGCTCTGCAAATTTTGCCTGAATTTCAGATTGGATTCACTCCCACTGCTCTATGCTCCTATAATTCCCCGTATCCGTTTCCTAGAGCTGCCATAAAAAAATGCACCACAAATTGGGTGATTTAAAACAACAGAAATTTGTTTTCTTTTCAGTTCTGGAGGCTAGAGGTACAAACTCAAGACGTCAGCAGGGCTACATTCTCTCTAGACTAGATGGAATCCTTCCTTGTTTCTTTCTGGCTCTGGAAGTGGCCCCATAGTCGGCATTCCTTGGCTTATAGCCGCTTCACTCTAACCTCTGCTTCTGGCATCACGTGGCTTCCCCTCTGTCTCTGCGTTCATACAGTGTCTTCCTTTTCTTACAAGGATACCTGTTATATTGGATTAGGGCCCACCTGAATGACTTTAGCTTAATTTGATTACCTCTGCAAAGACCCTATTTCCAATACAGTGGCATTCACGAGACTAGGGATTAGGACTTCAATATATCTTTTTATGGGGCATAGTTCAATTCAGAAGACCCTTATAATTTTTTTTCAACAAAACTCATCACCCTGTATTGTAATTATTCACTGTTCACCTTCCAGGGTAGGCCAATCTTCCCTATTTCAGTGTATTCTCATTGCTTGAGATAATAGAGCTCAGAGACAAAGTTATGGGCTGAAGACTAGAGAAGCAGGTCAACCAAGAAATTGATGCTGGAAATTTCCAAGCTGAAATAAACAGCAGGATTCAATCACAAATTGGAGTTAGACACAAGGTAGGCAGAGATGTGGGAGAGGTATGGAACAGGGTCAACTACAGCACAAATTTTATAGAAGCAATTACTTTTTTCAATTTGCTACCTCTTTTTTTTTGTGTGTGTGTGGAGGTTTGCCAGCCTCCTGGGCAGAGGGCAGGCCCTACATTTTTGGATTTTTTTCTCCAGAGTTGCTGAAATATTTTTTCTATATTCTTATACATCTCTTAGTCTAAAGGGTGTGATTATGTTCACACAATCTGGGTCCCTGAAGACAAACTTTGCGATTCATGGGGAAGAGAACAGAACTCAGGGAACATGCACGATATTTATGAAGGCATTGTTTTGTTCCTTTAGCTTTTATTTATTGCCTTTTCCTGGAAAGAGAAGCTTGCATGTATGGTTCAGCAGCTGATTAATCATGCCCTTGGCTCCCCATGTCCCAGCTCACAAATACTTTAGCTTTCAGTTCACTACCTGAAACAATTACAATCAAAGTTTCATAGTCCATGATGTGAATCTTTCAACTTTTAGTAATTTAAAAAACACTTTGACTAAGGGCCTGTTAAAAAACTGATGCTATTGACTAAAGCCAGTTAAAATATTTTGTCTGTTTACTTTACGTGTAATTTACTTTCATATTAGAATTGATCTAGACAAGATGAGAATTCAGCTGTTTATTGATTGTAATAGGATTTCTTTTTGTGATTTTCTATAGCACACAGGGATTTGGGGATCTAATTATAGAAGGGAGAGATGGCAATAAATAATAAGGAAACAAACAAATAAATAAAATATAATTTGAGGGAAAATTTTGACAACTACTCATTCAGTTAATTAAGATCTACTGGCCTAATGTTCTCTGAGATAAATCTAATGCATATATGAATGTTTACATGTGTACATATATATGATTATATTTAAATAGGGTAACTTTGGGGCTTTCCTAGTGGCTCAGCTGGTAAAGAGTCTGCCTGCAGTGCAGAAGACCCGGGTTCGATCCCTGAATTGGAAAGTTCCCCTGGAGCAGGGAGTGGCTACCCACTCTAGTATTTGTGCCTGGAGAATTCCATGGACAGAGGAGCCTGGTGGGCTACAGTCCATGCAGTCACAAAGAGTCAGACATGACTGAGTGACTAACACTTGAGCCCCATATGTAATCTTACATATGTACATATATATGATTATATTTAAATTATTTATAATTTACTTAAAAGTGCTACTAGGGTAACTTTAGAGCAGTGGTTCTCAAGCAGGGGCATTTTTCCCCCAATGGGACACTTGGTAGCATCTCGAGACATTTTTGGTTATCACATGGATGGGGAGGGACGGGTGAGTTAGGATAGTGCTGGCATCTACTGTGAAGTCCCAGGATGTAAGTTGTTATGAAACATCTTACGATGTACAGAACAGCCCCTACAACAAAGGGTTACTGCAGTCAAAATGACAGTGTTGCTGAGGTTGAGAAACCCTTGTTTAGAAGATAAACATTTAGTGGACATAGAAAGGAATTTTCTATTTATTTTTCACAATCTTTCCGCCACCCCCTTTTCCCTTTTATTTCTTCTACCCTGGAGAAGGGAAAGGCTACCCACTCCAGCATTCTGGCCTGGAGAATTCCATGGACTATACAGTCCATGGGGTCACAAAGAATGGAACATGACTGAGTGACTTTCAGTCACTTTCTTCACTCACAGAAGAGAAGGTGCAGATAACTTTGTTTATTGACTTTCAGTCCCTAGTTCTAGTTCTTTTTGAGATTTGACTATTGAAATTTACCATTGAATTTTACAAGACATTCTTTTTCTAAAAATTTTATTTATTTATTTTGTTATTTATTTTTTTGGCTGTGTTGGGTCTTTGTTGCTATGAGGGCTTTTTCTTTGGTTGTGGTGAGTGGGGCTACTCTCTAGGTGCAGTGCACAGGCTTCTCACTGTGGTGGCTTCTCTTGCTGCAGAGCAGGGCTCCAGGGTGTGTAGCTTTCAGTAGCTGCGGTGCTTGGGCTCAGTAGGCATGGTTCACAGTCTCTAGAGCACAGGCTCAGTAGTTGTGGTTCAGGGCTTAGTTGCTGCTTGGTGCGTGGGATCTTCTTGGACCAGGGATTGAACCTGTGTCTCCTACATTGGCAGGCAGGTTCTTTTTTTATTTTTTATTTTTTTGGCAGGCAGAATCTTTATAACTGAGCCACTGGGGAAGCCCAAGAGACATTCTTACTTTTCTTCTTTTGCTTAAACTTTATTCACTGAGTTTTGTTGACAGTAACCAAACAGTCCCTAAGTCAGAAAAAGAAGTAATGCTAACGTCAAAGAATATAAAAGTAGAGAAATAAAATGCAATTGGTATATATACATATGTATACTTATAAATAGCACATTAAAATTTGTTCTACATTCTATGGTACACTTTGAAATATGTTTATTCATGATTAGAATTGAAAGAGGTAATAATGTAGGCTCAATTAAAATGATGAATATTATATATTCATAAAACTATGAGACTAAAAAGACAACTGAGATCATCAGGTCATCTTATGTTCCCAACCTATTTCTTGTTGAGGGGACATTATAGACATTGTAATGGACAAGAAATATTATTAAATATTAAATATTTAAAATTTAATACAACATTTAATTTCTTCTTGGCTTTTAAGAGGTTCCTTTTAAAACAGTTATTTTTCGAGGGTTAGAATCTCAAGTGTTATTTCTCAAGCAGTTATTTGTTAAGTGTTAGAATTTCCATTGGGATAAGAAGTTGGAACTTTCAAGATCATTTGTTGAATAGGCTGTATTCTACGAACATTTACTAAATGTCTCCGAGCATAGTCCTAAGCCCATTTAGTGTTTAATAGCGTAGGCCCCAGGAAGTTGTTTTTAGATAAATGGAAAACTCAGGAGAAAGCAAAGTCGGGGGCAACAAACATAAATTGCCAGCCTGTGAGGAGCAAATTCAGGTCAGATTCTATCTGGATCAATTCTATCTCCTCACTTGCTGTTCAATTTAGCCAGGGGGGTAAATCTCTGACCTTTAAGTCCAGGGCTCCCAGAAGACCTAAGACTTCCATGAGCTCTAGAAAAGAACAGCATTTGCAGGATGAGAAAATGGGGAAAAAATGGTTCTGAAAACTCCAAAGGATAGCTGTGGTTCCTCTCAATAAGAAATCAGTTGGAAATGTGCCTAACCTAAATAGGACCAAAATACAGAGTACAAAATACATCACCATGACCAGAAAAATAGAACCATGTGATGTGTGTGGGTAAGACAGATGTGAAGGTGCTATTAAGAATACTAAGGTAAATTATGAAGAGCAATTTATTAAGATCTATAATATAGGATATCTTATCTCTTGGAGAACAGAATTCTATTTCCTGCTTTGTTGTAATTGTATAGAAGTGAGAATTGGGAATAGATATCATAGGCCTCTTAAAGTATGCTTTAAAAACTCTAAAGAAGAAAAAATATTGTAAATATTTCTGAGAGGTGATGTCTGATTCCATCTCTGCAATAAATAATTGCAGTCTGGACCCAGTAACCTTATCTTTATCAGTTTTTCTTGCCTCTCCATTTCTTTTAAAACTCAAGCCTAATGAGTAATGGATTATTGTTTATATGTGAATAATTGTTCATATGTGAAATGATGTGAATATGAATATAATAACCACCCAATAATAAGGCTTGGGGCTTGACAACAGTTTCTTCAATGTAAAATTGATACCACTTTATGCAGAAACAGGACATTTTTGCTGACTTTTGTAAATTAACCTTGAATCTTGTGCTGTGTTAGGACATTAATTCTAGTAGTTATTTTTTATATTCTTTATAATTTTTTATGCAAGCAATAAACAATCTGACAGTTTGTAAAGACAATTTTATTTCCTATTTTCTCATTTTCTTGAATTTATGTCCTTTTCTCGCTTACTGGAAGGGTTATGTCAACCAGCATAATGCTGAGTGGAGGTAGAAAGAGTCGACATTCTTGGCATGTTTCTATCTTAGGGAGAAATTACTCAGTATTTCAGTGTTAGGTATGATACTAACTTCAGGTTTTCTATGTGAAAAGCTTTCAAATTAAAAAAAATCTGTTCAGAAAAATCTAATTCATCTTATATGTTATTAATTTCAGTTTTCAAGTATTTAAGTGATGAAAAACAAGTAATTTCTGTTTTAATAACACATTTATAGACTGAGCTTCAAAGACAAGGAAAAATTAATTTAAAATAATGTGTATTTATTTCTCTGTCCAAAGATACCAAAACCAAGAAATAACACTACAATCACAGAAGTGGTATGCAACAGAAAAGAAAAAAAATGGTTCAATGTAATGATTGTCTTCTTAAAAAAAAAACAGCAAAACATATTGTCTTCTATTATGTCTCTAGCCAAAGAATATTCTAAAATCTAATGGGCTAAAGAAGAAAAATCAGAGCAAATCTATTTGGAAATAAAGATAAAGCTGCTTTACCAAATATTTTTAATTCTTGTTTTCTCTGCACAAAATAATTACTAGCACTCACCTCCTTTTTTGTGCCGTGGTGCAAGTGGTGCAATACCCAGAAGCTAGCTGCAATATGGACGGAGGGAAAGGGAACTGGAGAGAGCACGTGTGTGGAGTGAGCTGCTTCTCTGCTGGCAAGGCTGTGAGTAGAGGGGCACAGAAAACCCGCTAGCCCTGGGGGTCCAAAAAGGAGAGTCTCAGTAGAAAATCTCCCACTTTTACTCTTTTCCCAGATCCCGATTATTCCCCTGCCTACATCTGCCGTTGGCCAGATCTATCTGAAAGCCAAAGCAAAAGGAATCTTTTGATGCAGTCTAAGCAGCCCAGCCTCTCATTATATAAAGCAGGCTGGAAGAGAGGGGCAATCTCTTGTGAGTCAAATGAAAATATCTAGCATGTTTGTGTTTCTGCAAATTTTTACAGGTTTTTTTTGGCCCCAAATTTATTTTTGGTATTTCAGATTAATTCCTCTTGGATATATTTCCAATAGTGGTATTACTGGCCCAAAGAGAATGAAAATTTTGAAGACTGCTGATGAAGTTGTAAATGCCACATAAGTAATATTTAAAGTTTTGCCTATCATGGTTCTAAAAGCCTATGATTTCTCTGTTTCACCATCACTGTTGACATATATATATATATATATATATGTCATATGTCATATATGTCATATATATAAGTCATATATATATATGGCTTCCCTGGGGACTTAGTAAAGAGTCTGTATGCAATGAAGGAGACCACCTGCAATGCAGGAGACCCAGGTTCTGTTTCTGGGTCAGGAAGATTCCATGGAGAAGGAGATGGCAACTCATTCCAGTATACTTGCCTTGAAAAATCCCACGGACAGAGGGGCCTGGCGGGCTACAGTCCATGAGGTCTTAAGAATTGGACGTGACTTAGCAACTAAACCACCACTATATATATACATATATGTGTGTATATATATATATACACACACATACACAAAATATATAACTCCAACACAATTAATTTTATATATTTCCATAGATATCATCATGTTTTTCTTTCATCAGTGGTTAATATTATTGGCATATGGAAATTTTAATCTCAACTGGGGACAAGACTGTATATGACAGGGGTCCCCAATCTCTGAGATCTAATGCCTGATGATCTGAGGTGGATCTGATGTAATAATAATAGAAATAAAGTGCACAATAAATGTGATGCAGTTGGATCATTCCCAAACCATCCCCTCACTCCCTGCATCGTGGAAAAATTGTCTTCCGTGAAATCCATTCCTGGTGCCCAAAAGGTTGGGGACTGCTCTTATATGACACAAGGGACCAGGGACACGTTAGAAACAAGCATTAGTAAATTTTTTTCTTTTAAAGAAGGAGTAAGTTAAACATATCTATCTATGTATGTACTGGTACAAATAGAGTTGTTTTTTTTAAAGATAGTGGATAAAATGTTTTCATAGACATATGGTAATTTGTGTCACTTTCAAGACATGACTATGGCTTTAAATGGGTGTTCAAATTGCTTATCTGTGTCTTTAACACTTGCTGGTTCCTTATGAGAACTGCATTGCTCATGAAAACTAAGTTGGTAGACTGTTTTTGTGCCTATTCATTTCAGGTTTTTTCCGGTAGTGGTGATTTCCCTGGTACTGCCATGGGCTTCCTGCTCCCCTTGCCTTTCTTGACCGTCTTCACTCCAACTGGAGAATATGAACAGCTCCGGTGGCTACTGAAGGAAGTCAATGAAGAGGCCACATGATTTTTTAAAATCCTTTGTTGTTTCTCATTTCACAGAAATAGACATCTTTTCAGGCCACTGAAAGTGTTCTTGCAAGGTCACTGATGACTCATTTTTTGCTAAACCCAGTGAATACGTTTGAGTTTTTCTTTAATTATTTGACCTTTCAGAAGTATTTGGCACTACTGATGATAATCCTTTTCTGGAAGCAGAGTCATCCCTTGGCATTGAAGACACTGTGTTGCTGTGTGTTCAGGTCTCTGAAGACAGTCTGGTCTTAGTTCTGACACTGATTAGCTGCATGACCTTGGGAAGCCACTCAGCATCTTTGGGACTCAGTTTCTTCATAACTCTTAGCTGTTCAGTCGTGTCCAACTCTTTCCCAACCCACCAGGCTCCTATGTCCATGGAATTCTCTAGGCAAGAATACTAGTGTGGGTAGCCATTCCCTTCTCCAGGGGATCTTTCCAACCCAGGGATCGAACCCATGAGAGATCTTTACTGTCTTGACTGTCTTCTTTGCTGTCTGAGCCACCCAGAAATCCCCAGTTTTTTCATGCTGCTGCTGCTGCTAAGTCGCTTCAGTCGTGTCTGACTCTGTGCGACCCCATGGACAGCAGCCTACCAGGCTCCCCCGTCCCTGGGATTCTCCAGGCAAGAACACTGGAGTGGGTTGCCATTTCCTTCTCCAATGCATGAAAGTGAAAAGTGAAAGTGAAGTTGCTCAGTCCTGTCTGA
>NW_011494920.1:1850303-1850614 GCF_000754665.1 Bison bison bison | reverse complement strand
AGAGGCTACATGACTTCACCTGCAGTGTACAAGAGATTCCATACCTCCATATTCTTGCCAACACTTGTTATCTATTTTTTTTAACTATAACCATGCTGTGCTATTGCACTCAATTGCACAATTGCACAATTGCACTCATCTCACACGCTAGTAAAGTAATGCTCAAAATTCTCCAAGCCAGGCTTCAGCAATATGTGAACCGTGAACTTCCTGATGTTCAAGCTGGTTTTAGAAAAGGTCAGAGGAACCAGAGATCAAATTGCCAACATCTGCTGGATCATGGAAAAGCTAGAGAGTTCCAGATAAACATC
>NW_011494920.1:1848216-1850203 GCF_000754665.1 Bison bison bison | reverse complement strand
GGGTTGCCATTTCCTTCTCCAATGCATGAAAGTGAAAAGTGAAAGTGAAGTTGCTCAGTCCTGTCTGACTCTTAGCGACCCCATGGACTGCTGCCTACCAGGCTCTTCCACCCATGGGATTTTCCAGGCAACAGTACTGGAGTGGGGTGCCACTGCCTTCTCCCCCAGTTTTTTCATAGTTAAGAATAATAACAGGACCTACCTCTTAAGGTAGGTGTGAGGACTCATGTAAAAGCATATGTAAAATGATTTGAAACTACACTTGGTACTTCAGTACCCTTAAGTAACAACATATGATGTACTAATAAACCAACTTTTTGAAAAAGAAAGCCCTGACTTGTAGTGTTGACAGTTTCTTTGGTGTAAACGCTTCCATCATGGCCTTAAATATGCCTCCCTTTCTTTACTGTTTAGCAGTTGGCTTTCCCAGGAGTGGCTCACATGGTAAAGAATCTGCCTGACATGTGGGAGACCCAGGTTCGATCCCTGGGTTGGAAAGATCGTCTGGAGAAGGGAATCGCAGCTCACTTCCGTATTCTTGCCTGGAAAATTCCACAGACAGAGGAGCATGGTGGGCTACAGTCCATGGGGTCACAAAGAGTACAGCATGACTGAGTGACTATCACACTCCCAGGAGCTGATATCAGCACACTCCTCTTGACTTTTCAGTTTCCTCTGCTTGGTTTCCACTGTGGCCTCCTCTTCTTCCATTTCTGAAACATCTTTGCTCTTCAGTGGTCTGTCTGTCTGCTGCTGCTGCTGCTGCTGCTAAGTCGCTTCAGTTGTGTCCGACTCTGCGCGACCCCATAGACGGCAGCACACCAGGCTCCGCCGTCCCTGGGATTCTCCAGGCAAGAACACTGGAGTGGGTCACCATTTCCTTCTCCAATGCAGGAAAGTGAAAAGTGAAAGTGAAGTCACTCAGTCGTGTCCGACTCTTAGTGACCCCATGGACTGCAACCCACCAGGCTCCTCCGTCCATGGGATTTTCCAGGCAAGAGTACTGGAGTGGGGTGCCATCACCTTCTCTGGTGGTCTGTCTAGGCTTTCCTATTGTTTTACTTCATACATTTTTCTAGGATCAATCTCATCCACTTAAAAAATTGATATATAATTCACAGATTATACAATTCATCCACTGAAAGTGTAGAGCTCAGTGGCTTTTAGTATATTCATAGCATGGTGTAGCCATCACCATCTTTAATTTCAAAACATTTTTATCATTTTCCAAAGAAACTCAGTACCCATAAACAGTTGGTCACTCCTCATTTCCTCCACTCCTCCCCGTATCCAACTATTAAGCTACTTTCTGTTTCTAAAAATTTGCCAGTTCTGGGCATTTCATGTAAATAGAGTCATATAATATACGGTCCTTTGTGTCTCCTTTCACTCAGCACAGTGTTGTCAACATTCAGCTACGTTCTGGCAGTGTCAGTACTTTATTCCTTTTTTATTACTGAATAATACTATTTCATTGTGTTGCCATGCCACTTCTTATTTATTCATCAACTGGTGGATATTAGGTTTTTTTACTTTTTGGCTGTTACGAATAATACTGCTATGAACTTGGTAAGTTTTTGTGTGGACATATATTTTTTTCCTCTTGGATACATATCTAGGAGTGGAATCACTAGACCATGTAGTAAATCTGTGTTTGACTTTTTGAGAAACTGCCAAACAATTTTCCAAAGAGGCTACATGACTTCACCTGCAGTGTACAAGAGATTCCATACCTCCATATTCTTGCCAACACTTGTTATCTATTTTTTTTTAACTATAACCATGCTGTGCTATTGAACTCAATTGCACAATCGCACAATTGCACTCATCTCACACACTAGTAAAGTAATGCTCAAAATTCTCCAAGCCAGGCTTCAGCAATATGTGAACCATGAACTTCCTGATGTTCAAGCTGGTTTTAGAAAAGGCAGAGGAACCAGGGATCAAATTGCCAACATCTGATGGATCATGAAAAAGCTAGAGAGTT
>NW_011494920.1:1846173-1848116 GCF_000754665.1 Bison bison bison | reverse complement strand
TCTGTGAATATCTATGGAAAATATACTTAAAGCAGTTATGGGGGATGCTACATTTTTCTTGAGCTGAGCTTCATTTTTCTGATCTTCAGAACCCCTTAAGCATTCCTCCTACTCATTCTTGACCAGTAAAATAGGAATTAAATGCCTTTGTCTGATGAATTCTGTTTTGCATGCTTCTATTTTCTAACACATCAAAGTCAGCCTGATTTTTCCCCCTTGATGTTATTTTGCATTTAACTTTCCATATGCCTGACTTGGGAGTGAGCAACCATTTCAGAAATTCTATTTGCTGTATTAAAAAGATATGAAGGAAATGTAGTGCTTTTAAAGGTAACGAATTATGTAAGCTGTCAAAGTTTACAGAAGCAAGAGGATGAATGACTTGAATCAGAGTATTTAGGGGCATTAATTTAATGTTCAAATAATGTTTAATTACTCAGGTATAACACATACAGTAAAGGGTGCAAGTCATAAGTATGAAGTTTGGTGATATTAAGTTATTTCTTAAAGTGTATAGCAGTAGATGTAATAATAAAACACCTGATATTTAGAGACTCTGCTTTCTTCTTTGCTGTTGGGAGGAAGACAGAGGATGGCCATTTTGGGGAGGTGAGGTAAGAATTGTGGAGGGTGGGCTCAGCTCGTTTATCCTTGAGAAAGCCATTTAAGCAGAAGTAAATCCAGAGTGCACCCTTAGAACTCTTGCTTCTTGGATAACAGGATGTGTCTGACCTGCCTCTTTTCTTCTCTTGGCTTTTACAGTGGCATTCCTCTTTAACTGGATTGGGTTCTTCCTGTCTTTTTGCCTGACCACTTCAGCTGCAGGAAGGTATGGGGCCATTTCAGGATTTGGTCTCTCTCTAATTAAGTGGATCCTGATTGTGAGGTTTTCCACTTACTTCCCTGGATATTTTGATGGTCAGTACTGGCTCTGGTGGGTGTTCCTGGTTCTAGGCTTTCTCCTGTTTCTCAGAGGATTTATCAATTATGCAAAAGTTCGGAAGATGCCAGAAAATTTCTCAAATCTCCCCAGGACCAGAGTTCTCTTTATTTATTAAAGATGTTTTCTGGCGAAGGCCTTCCTGCATTTATGAATTCTCTCCCAAGAAGCAAGAGAACACCTGCAGGAAGTGAATCAAGATGCGGAACACAGAGGAATCATCACCTGCTTTAAAAAAATAAAGTACTGTTGACAAAGATCATTTCTCTCTATTTGTTCCTAGGTGTAAAATTTTAATAGTTAATGCAAAATTCTGTAATCATTGAATCATTAGTGGTTAATGTTTGAAAAAGCTCTCGCAGTCAAGTCTGTGATGTATTAATAATGCCTTATCTATTGTTTGTAGTCATTTTAAATAGCATGAGCCTTGTCCCTGTAGTCAGTAGGGGGCAATCTTGCTTTTATTCATCCTCCATCTCAAAATGAATTTGGAATTAAATATTTTAGTGTAAGATATGTATAATGCTGGCCATTTAAAAAGGGGGTTTTCTCAAAAGTAAAAACTTTTGTTATGACTGCATTTCTGCACATAATCCATTTTGCTGTTAAAATTAATCTAGAAATTTATTTAATTGTAC
Source organism: Bison bison bison (assembly GCF_000754665.1). Classification (NCBI taxonomy): domain Eukaryota; kingdom Metazoa; phylum Chordata; class Mammalia; order Artiodactyla; family Bovidae; genus Bison; species Bison bison. The sequence goes on along the minus strand of NW_011494920.1, from coordinate 1,846,538 downwards.
TGTGAACACCTGGAAGCAAAATCATAGTGCAAAATACATTTAAAGTGTGGTCAAGAATATGTTCTTAATTGGTAAAAAAATAAGTATTAATTTCTTATAGTCTGTATTCTAATTTTGCAGTACCTTATTCTGTGTTGTGTACCTAAGGGATTGTAAAGGTGTTGTCATTGTGTAAAATAGAAAGGACAAGGACAAATGCAGCATAATGACTAATAAATTGCAATTCTCGACACTTTCTATATGATTGGAATCCCTGCCCCCTTTTTTCTTTTTCTTTTGTCTCCTGATGATTAGGTCAGGGGCTAGGAGTAGAGAGGGGATTAGGTACTAGGAGCAAAGAAAGAATTAGCGTGGAACTTTTGAGA
>NW_011494920.1:1839291-1846073 GCF_000754665.1 Bison bison bison | reverse complement strand
AGAGTGAAAGTGGAGAGTGAAAAAGTTGGCCTAAAGCTCAACACTCAGAAAATGAAGATCATGGCATCCGGTCCCATCACTTCATGGGAAACAGATGGGGCAACAGTGGAAACAGTGTCAGACTTTATTTTTCTGGGCTCCAAAATCACTGCAGATGGTGATTGCAGCCATGAAATTAAAAGACGCTTACTCCTTGGAAAGAAAGTTATGACCAACCTAGATAGCATATTGAAAAGCAGAGACATTACTTTGCCAACAAAGGTTCGTCTAGTCAAGGCTATGGTTTTTCCTGTGGTCATGTACGGATGTGAGAGTTGGACTGTGAAGAAGGCTGAGGGCCGAAGAATTGATGCTTTTGAACTGTGGTGTTGGAGAAGACTCTTGAGAGTCCCTTGGACTGCAAGGAGATCCAACCAGTCCATTCTGAAGGAGATCAGCCCTGGGATTTCTTTGGAAGGAATGATGCTGAAGCTGAAGCTCCAGTACTTTGGCCACCTCATGCGAAGAGTTGACTCATTGGAAAAGACTCTGATGCTGGGAGGGATTGGGGGCAGGAGGAGAAGGGGACGACAGAGGATGAGATGGCTGGATGGCATCACTGACTCGATGGACGTGAGTCTGGGTGAACTCCGGGAGTTGGTGATGGACAGGGAGGCCTGGCATGCTGCGATTCATGGGGTCGCAAAGAGTCGGACACGACTAAGCAACTGATCTGATCTGATGCTGTTCTATGTCTTCAGTTACTCAGTTGTGTCTGACTCTTTGTGACCCCAGGGACTGTAGTCCCCAGGCTCATTTGTCCATGAAATTTCCAGGCAAAGATACTGGAGTGGGTTGCCATTTCCTACTCCAGGAGATCTTCTCGATCCAGGGATCGAACCCAAATCTCTGAGTCTCCTGTGTATTCTTTACCACTGCGCCACCTGGGAAGCACTCTAACCATGCTAATAAGTGTGAAATGGTATCTATTTGTCATTTTAATATGTTTTTCTCTGATGGCAAACGATATTGGACATCTTTTCACATACTTGTTGGTCGTTTGTATTTCATCTTTCATCTTTGGGCTTTCCTAGTGACTTGAGTGAGTGAGTGAATGAAGTCGCTCAGTTGTGTCTTACTCTTTGTGACCCCATGGACTGTAGACTATCAGGCTCCTCCTTCCATGGGATTTTCCAGGCACGAATACTAGGGTGGGTTGCCATTTCCTTCTCCAAGGGATCTTCCCTACCCAGGAATCGAACCCGGGTCTCCCACATTGCTGGCAGACACTTTACCGTCTGAGCCACCAGGGAAGCCCTAGTGACTTAGTGGTTAAGAATTCACCTGTCAGTGCAAAAAACATGTGGGTTTGATCCCTAGGTTGGGAAGATTCCCTGGAGAAGGAAATGGCAACTCACCCTAGTATTCTTGTCTGGGAAATCCGATCGACAGAGGAGCCTGGTGGTCTGCAGTCCATGGGGTCACAAAAGAGTTGTGCGTGACTTGGCGACTAAACAACCAATTTCATCTTTGGAGAAAAGTCTGTTCATATTTTTGGCCCTTTTAGGAGCTAGGTTGTTTGTTCTTTTATTGTTGAATTGCAATCTCATCCACTTTTATGGCTTCATTTACATTTTCCCTCTTAAGATTCTGAAATGCATGTTTTGAGTCTGGATTTCTTATATGAGCTTCATCGTGCCGTAGAGCCACCACAAAGTCAACATTATTTTCAAAACTGATCATCTTTTTGAGATTTTATTTCTTTAAAATTATCATTCTCCATTTAGAAACCTGTCATTCTTTTCAACTCTCTTTCCCTCTAAATGCAAACAAGTACTAAATTGTTTTTTTTAATCTCCTAAAAAATTGTAAAGTTTTTTATGTCTATGCTAGCCTTGTCTAGATCACCATCAAAAAATTATACCTGAGTACCTGTAACAGCCTCTTAGCTGATCTTTTAAAAAGCTCTTCTTCATTCTTTGCACTTCAACGCATACATTAAAGCATAAATCCTTTTAGTGGTTTCCTTTCAGTCTTAGGATGAAATTTAGATTCCTTAAGATGGATTCATAACTTCCTAATAACTAGAGTTATCAAAAATGAATTGGATAAGCTTATCATGTAGAGAGTTCCTTGTCACTAGAAACATCTAGATAGAGGCTGAAAACTGATCATCTTTTAAGGGTGATATGAACAATATTCATCCTTTGCCTGGAAGATAAGAAACAATATCTATTAAACTTCTTATCTTTATAAAATGCTGTGATTCTAATTCATATGTATTGAACATGGTAATAACCAAAAATCTTGATTAATTAGAAACTCTCATGTAAATATAGATAAATCTAAGTAAACAATTTTATGAAGAAAGCATTGTAAAAACACTAAATCATCTTATGTGAAATACTATCATACATGATAGGAAGCTACCAAGTACACAGAAGTCTGGGTACACAATTTGTCCTTGAATAAGAATTATAGTAAAATTATAAAATGGTCAAATTTATAATTCTAGGGAGTCAGAGAAATGTCACTATAGAATAAATAAAAATAAAGTCCTCTCCTTTGGCCCCAAAATTGTTACCTTCACATTTCTAGTTCACTGATATTTTTTGAACTGATGAAAATTAGGCACTCTTATTGAAAAATGTGCTTACTGCTCCAAATATTCAGAGTGATCATGACCTTCTGAGGTCTGGCTATGAATTCACATTAAAAGAGCCCATATTTACAGAGTGACGAGATAAGATTTTGAAGGGAAATACTATAAAATACATATGTAAGCTTTTTTTTCTTAAAGGTTAGCTTTACTATCATTAGTGTTTCAAAATTTTAAATAAATCATAAACATATGAAAAGACTTTAATTAAAATATATCCAAATCTTGTATAAATCTGTATTTGTTTCCGAAAAAGGTAGTCCTGCATTAGAAGTTAGCATATAGCTCAATTATCTAACTTGCCTGGAGAATCCCAGGGACAGGAGAGCCTGGTGGGCTGCCGTCTATGGGGTCGCACAGAGTCGGACACAACTGAATCGACTTAGCAGCAGCAGCAATTATCTAAATGGTAATCATGTAAATTATAGAGAGGATTTGAAATGAATGAATAGAAAAAAAAAATTCCATTAAGGACTTTTTCATGGAAGATTTTAAATATTAAAAAAAAAATTGATGCAGAGACATGCATACCCATGCCTTGAAACCTGATCTCCAGTTTTTAGAGTAATAATGCTTAAGTTGGCCATTTCATTTGTTTGTTGAATATTGTTTTTAAAATACAGTTGATCATGGCTTCCCAGGTGGCTCGGTGGTAAAGAATCTGCATGTCAATGCAGGAGACATGGGTTTGATCCTTGATCTGGAAAAATCCCAGATGCCTCGGAGCATCTAAGTCCATGCACCACAACTATTGAGCCTGTGCTCTAGCGCCCAGGAGCTGCAACTATTGAGTCCACGTGCCACAGCTACTGAAGCCTGAGTGCCCTGGTGCCTGAGCTGGGCAATAAGAGAAGCTACCACAATGAGAAGCCTGCGCATCGCTACTGGAGAGAAGCCCACGTTCACTGAGATGAGAGAGAAAGCCCTGGCAGCAAGGAAGACCCAGCACAGCCAGAAATAAATAAATAAAATTATTACAAAGATGCAATTGATCACTATTGTAGAGATCACTATTACAGTGGCAAGATACATTTTTTGTAGACTTTCTAAGTTGAACAATTTGCTTTCAAAGGGCAGAATTATAAAAGTCATGGTATACCCTGGCCAACTAATCATCACAGATATAGATGTTATTGAACTCCAGCAAGGCATCACCCATTAGCCTTGTCACAGCGGGTTGAAGTTACATCTTTAGGTACTGCCAGCTACTTTAAATTTGATGTCACGGAGGACACATCATTAACTTATTAAACTGCTTTGTCTGAGGAAATGAAAGATGGCTATATTATTTTCCTGAGTCTAAAGGGAGGAAAGAGGAGGAATCAGAATAACAAATGTCTCTTTTACTCACATTAATTCAGACATCTAAATGAGGAGGAATTCTGAAGGAATGTAGAATAACCTGTTGAACTACAGAGGGAAAACTTACTGAACTTAGGATATATTTGGTGCATCTTGCCCCTAAAATCCTTTTAAATTGATTGTATCTTTAAAATGTAAGATGATTAACCTCATTCATCTATGAACAATTTATGTTGTACTGTTTTGCAATCTTGGGGAAATTTTCTAAAATTACAATAAATTTCAACATATGGGTGGAATTTTATATGTTTGTACATAAAACTTGTTTTGTCTCAGAAAACTGATGAAACACATGCTTCCAGTAAATACTTCTTTAACTTTTTTGATTCTTAGAATTTACACTTGAGTAAAATATGAAAAATTTGAATTGTGAATATAAACAGAATTGTTCTCACATTTGCACTTCAAGTGAACATTTAATATTTATAATTTTGAAATTATAAATATTAAGAATAGAGATAAGCAAAAGTTCAAAAAAATCTGTAATTGTACCTTCAGAGAAAACTTAAAACTGGCATTTTTATTTAAGATTTTTAATTTTACATGCTCCCCAGATGGCATAGTGGTAAAGAAACTGCCTGGCCAATGCAAGAGACATAAGCGATGTAGTTCAGTCTCTGGGTTGGGAAGATCCCCTGGAGGAGGGCATGGCAACCGACTCTAGTATTCTGGAGAATCCCATGGACAGAGAAGCCTATCGGGCTCCAATCCATAGGATTGCAAAGAGCCGAACATGACTGAAGTGACATCATACACTCAGGCACACAGATGATTATACCAATTAGATACTGAGAACTATGTATGTTTCTTTTATCTTTTTATTTCCATTGTACATCAGTTAGAATTTGTAGAACATTGTTAAATATTAAGGATGATAATGCATACTGTATCTTGCTTTAATAATATTGCTTCTCACATTTTGCCTTTAAGCACAATATCAATATTTGAAGTAATATAAAGGTTCTTTAACAAGTTGGTGTCTTTTCTTCTCTAATTTATTAAGATTAATTTTGAAGCAGAAGATATTAGTACTTATTAAGATTAAGTATATTTTTTGTGCTTTATTAAATGAAGATCCCTTGGAGAAGGGAATGGCAACCCACACCAGTTACTCTTGCTGGAGAATTCCATGGACAGAGGAACCTGGCGGGCTACAACCCATGGTGTCACAAAGAGCTGGACACGACTGAGTGACTAATACACACACATTGTTGATATAATTTATATTTAACTTTATCAAAATAATACACATAAAGTAACATATTTTATATAAAAAAGAGTTAATCGCTCAGTTGTTTCCAACTCTTTGTGACCTACCAAGGCTCCTTTGTCCATGGAATTCTCCAGGCAAAGGAGTGTGTTGCTATTCCCTTCTCCAGGGGAATCTTCCCAACCAAGAAATCAAACTGAGGTCTCCTGCATCGCAGGTCATTTCTTTACTGTGTGAGCCACCAGGGAAGCCCCAATATTATACATAAGTGTATTTATATATATGTCTCCTACCACATCTCTTTCCCTCTCTGAGTTCTCTTCCTTAGCGGTATCCACTTTGTACTCCTTTGCTGCTGCTGCTAAGTCGCTTCAGTCGTGTCCAACTCTGTGCGACCCCAGAGACGGCAGCCCACCAGGCTCCCCCATCCCTGGGATTCTCCAGGCAAGAACACTGGAGTGGGTTGCCATTTCCTTCTCCAATGCATGAAAGTGAAAAGTGAAAGTGAAGTCGTTCAGTTGTGTCTGACTCTTCGCCACCCCATGGACTGCAGCCTACCAGGCTCCTCCATCCATGGGATTTTCCAGGCAAGAGTACTGGAGTGGGGTGCCATTACCTTCTCCGTTGTACTCCTTTAGCTATGCCAAATGGTATTTATTTCCACATTTTTGTGGTTTGCCTTTTAACTTTCTTAGAGTTCTCTTTAAATGATATTCGTTTTTCAATAATTTATTAAGATTTATAATATGGCTTAGTATATACTACATTTTGGCAAATTTTCAATGCACACTTGAATATTTTCTGCAATCACTGTCTCGGGCGTGTTTGCTCAGTGGTGTCCTACTCTTTGTGACCCCGTGGACTGTAGTCCACCAGGCTCCTCTGTCCATAGGATTTCCCAGGCAAGAATACTGGAGTAGGTTGCCATTTCCTTCTCCAAGGGATCTTCCCCACTGAGGGACAAAACCCACATCTCCTGCATCTCCTGCATTGGCCGGGAAATTCTTTTACCAGTGAGCCACCTGGGAAGCCCAACCACTGTCTAGTATTTTCTAAACATCAGTCAGAGCAGATTAATAGTTTTGTTGAAATATTCTGTCTTCACTAGTTTTTGTATGAGTTTTCTATTAATTCCTGAGACAAGAGTTCTATATTTTCCATCTATGTTTTGCATTCAAAAAATTTCCTTTCAGTTTAGTTCAGTTGCTCTGTCACGTCTGACTCTTTGTGATGCCATGGACTGCAGCATACCAGGCCTCCCTGTCCATCAACAACTCCTGGAGTCTACCCAAACCCATGTTCATTGAGTCAGTGATGCCATCCAACCATGCCATCCTCTGTTGTCCCCTTCTCCTCCCGCCTTCAATCTTTCCCAGCATCAGGGTCTTCTCCAGTGAGTCAGTTCTTCGCATCAGGTGGCCAAAGTATTGGAGTTTCAGCTTCAGCATCAGTCATTTCAATGAATATTCAGGACTGATTTCCTTTAGAATTGACTGATTTGATCTCCTTGCAGTCCAAGGGACTCTCAAGAGTCTTCTCCAACACCACAGTTCAAAAGCATCAATTCTTTGG
>NW_011494920.1:1838882-1839191 GCF_000754665.1 Bison bison bison | reverse complement strand
TCGACACTTTCTATATGATTGGAATCCCTGCCCCCTTTTTTCTTTTTCTTTTGTCTCCTGATGATTAGGTCAGGGGCTAGGAGTAGAGAGGGGATTAGGTACTAGGAGCAAAGAAAGAATTAGCGTGGAACTTTTGAGATGATCCCTAACGTACTGTACTACTTGCTTTTACAATGTGTTAGCAGAGACCAATGTGTTATAAATGTAGAGTGACGTGCTTTCTGCCAAGTGGTAATTCACCCTGGTTTGCTATGTTAAAGCTGTAAATACAACAGAACATTAATAAACGTCTCTTGTGTAGCAAAAAAA
>NW_011494920.1:1826850-1838782 GCF_000754665.1 Bison bison bison | reverse complement strand
CTTCTCCTCCCGCCTTCAATCTTTCCCAGCATCAGGGTCTTCTCCAGTGAGTCAGTTCTTCGCATCAGGTGGCCAAAGTATTGGAGTTTCAGCTTCAGCATCAGTCATTTCAATGAATATTCAGGACTGATTCCTTTAGAATTGACTGATTTGATCTCCTTGCAGTCCAAGGGACTCTCAAGAGTCTTCTCCAACACCACAGTTCAAAAGCATCAATTCTTTGGCACTCAGCTTTCTTTATAGTCCAACTCTCACATCCATATATGACCACTCGAAAAACCATAGCCTTGACTAGATGGACCTTTGTTGACAAAGTGATGTCTCTGCTTTTCAATATGCTGTCTAGGTTGGTCATAACTTACCCTCCAAGAAGTAAGCGTCTTTTAATTTCATGGCTGCAATCACCATCTGCAGTGATTTTGGAGCCCAGAAAAATAAAGTCTGACACTGTTTCCACTGTTTCCCCATCTATTTCCCATGAAGTGATAGGACCAGATGCCATGACCTTCATTTTCTGAATGTTGAGCTTTAAGCCAACTTTTTCACTCTCCTCTTTCACTTTCATCAGGAGGCTTTTTATTTCTTCACTTTCTGCTGTGAGGCTGGTGTCATCTGCATATCTGAGGTTATTGATATTTCTCCTGGCAATCTTGATTCCAGCTTGTGCTTCATCCAGCCCTGGTTAATACTTAAATTTCGTCTCTGATATCAATATAATCATACCAATCTTCCCATGATTAGTGTTTACATAAAATATCTTTTTATATCCTTATTTTCAATCTGTGTCCTTATTTTTAAAGTGTGTCTTTTTAACTTATCTACCTATCCAGTATATACATGGCTCTGTGTTATCATTTGTGTTTTCAAACCAAGTCTGACACACCCTAAGATTTATTTAAAGTGTTGACATTTAATATAATTATTGATATGATTGAGTTATTATTGTTATTTTTTCTTTTTTTTCCAAAGAGAGAGTCCTGACAGCATCCGAACTCCTCATTTTAGTTTTTCCTGAGGCTCAGTGCACTGCCATCCTTAAGAAGTCACATGATATAAACTGGTATTATATTAATAAATTCCTCTTTTTTTGCTGAATCATCCAAGAGTTCTGACAAATATATTTACTACTCCTAGAGATCATTATTAGCAACTGGTGGAAAGATTTACTTTTTATCTTGATTTTTAAAAGTCTAACATTATATTCTGAACATTTAAAGTTAAATATTTTCCAAAGCATAGAGTTATTGAAAGAATAATGCCCTATTATACAGCTATGCCACAATTTATTTATCCATATCATATTGAGGATAATTTAGTTTCTTTTAACCACATTAGTTTCATGTGTTAAGTCTTTATGTCTCAAATACATTTACACACAAATGTATATAAAGGATATTTATTTGAAAAAGAAGTTAAATTTAGTAAAATAGCAATTTAAGTAACATTTTTGTTTGTTTTTGAGAACTTCTTACATGCTAAACCACCCATAGAAAACATTACATGGGTTTATATGACACTCGCTGTCCTCAAGGTATTCGCATTACCATTGAGAAAGAATTATGAATAAAATATGTAAAAAATAACATCTAAGAGGATATATTTAAACTTAAAAATGAGATAATCAGAGAAACCTGAAGGATGATACTGAATAAGACTGATGAGCTGCTTTACATGTATTTTAGAAGCAACATAAATTAATAAACCCTTAAAACATATCAACTCAAGTCAACTGTGTGTCATGGCTGCTACCACAATACAAATGGTACCTTAGACAAACTTAGAAACAAGGCTTAGTACCATTAGGATTGGGCTTCCCTGGTAGCTTAGGCGGTAAAGAATCTGCCTACAATGCAGGAGACCTGGGTTTGATCCCTGGATCAGGAAGATCCTCTGGAGAAGGGAATGGCGACCCACTCCAGTATTCTTGCCTGGAGAATTCCATGGACAGAGGAGCCTGGAGGGCTAAGTCCATGGGGTCTCAAAGAGTCGGACACGACTGAGCGACTAACACTTTTAATTTCACCATTAGAATATCGTATTGTGAGCTGGCTATTTGCGAATAGTACCCACTCAGATGTGAAGCATCTGGGAACCATACAAGGAATAATGAAGACAGTCCATTCTGGAAGGGAGATACATAACCTGGAACAGAGGAATCAGCAGGTTGCATGGTGAGCTGGGTTCCTCCCATAGTTTCAATGATAGCTATTCTGAGTGAGGCCTGGGTACTTCATTAGCAAATTTCCTTATATTGCTTGCTTATCTTACAATCATAAGCTCTGGCTTGAAAAATCTACTATTTCAGTCCTTTTATACTTAGTATTTAAGCTGAAGTTCCACAATAGTTCGTTAAATAATAAGTCAGCTTGGTAGAATCACCTTGTTTTTATTTATTGCCATCTTTTTAAAAAGTAGGCTCAGAGAATATGCAACAAAATAATTTATCATACACTGTATTTTGTTATTTGCATGTTGGTATCATTTCTCACAATCAATGTGATATACCTTGGGGTGAGATTCCTGGAGTTTGGTGAGATATATAATTGAGTAAAATCTGGAAATACTGACATCTGGTTGGGCTTCCCTGATCGCTCAGTTGGTAAAATATCCACCTGCAATGCAGGAGACCCTGGTTTGATCCCTGGGCCAGGAAGACTTGCTGGAGAAGGGATAGGCAACCCACTCCAGTATTCCTGGGCCTCCCTTGTGGCTCAGCTGGTAAAGAAGCCGCCTGCAATGCAGGAGACCTGGGTTCATGCCCTGGGTTGGGAAGATCCCCTGGAAAAGGGAGAGGCTACCCACTCCAGTATTCTGGCCTGGAGAATTCTGTGGACTGTATAGTCCATGGGGTCACAAAGAGTCGGACACAACTGAGTGACTTTCACTTTCAGGCCAGATGAAATTTGTTTGATGTTTATGCCACAGTGACAATCAAGAAAATAGAAAATACATGAATAAGAGAAATGAATAAGATTTCATGAGGTTAAATTGAGAGATTTTTGAGAAGCAGAGCAGTTTTGGAGGAAAAACATTTAAAAATGAATACCTTAACAGAAATGTGTTCTAAAGGATCAAAATCTTGATTATCATAGAATCAGAAAGATCACTGGACTTAAGAAAGAGGGATCCATGTGTATAGAACATTTCTTAAGATGTTCTCTGCGATTTAACATGTTTCTTTGTGCTGTGGATAAATGTGTGAAGCTGTTTTGCCCTGATTTCCCAAAAGTTTAAGAGGAATCAACTTTCATGGATGTGAGAAGGAAAACAGCAAGGTATGTGTGAAATACATGTGAAGTATGTTAAAGTAGAATGATGCAGAATGGCTAGTAGAAATTCTGGGCTCAAGATTTTGTATCTGTAAGAGATTATTGGGTAGTGTCTAGAAAGTTATACAAGTTTATTGACAATTCATTTTTAACTCTAAGTAGCTGATATTATTTTCCTTAACTTCATATTCAATAGATTGATTCCTCTGGCATGTTTATACAGAATGCTATGTCCTAGAGTCTAAGCTTTGTAAAAAATCTGGAGACATTTCTCTTCTGGGTGGAAAGGTCAGGAAATTGGCATCAACCCCAAAACTTTCAACCTGTTCCAAGCTTGCTGACAGCTGGCTACATTTCAAATGAACACCTCATTTAAAAGAACAGAGGAATCAACAAATACTGTATATTCTGCAACAGTCGAACCATAGTAGGCTAAAAGCTTATTTGGCTCACAAAAATCAGTGCATTCTGTACTATGGCTCACCTATTCTCTGTGAGTTTTCTGTAATCTCTCTCTTCATCCTCATGTCATTTTCAGCCTAGTATCACTCTGGACTAGTAATCATTATGATATTGTTGGATGATCAGGTGTCTTCTAACCTTTTGTGTTCTGTGAACCAGCAAAACCAGCATCATTTGGGATCGTGTGAAAAATGCAGATCTCAGATCTCTTCATAGACCACCTAAACCAGAATCTTTGTATTAAAAAGATGCCTAGTTTGAGAAGTACTGTTCAAGCCAGTGTTGGTTCTTAGGCAATCCCCCTGGTAATCATAGTAAGAAGACCCTGGTCACCTATTAATTTTTTTTTTTAAAATATGGTCTCAGAGGTGAAATAGAATGAAGAAACTGATCATTTATTCAAACAACCACCATTACTAGTCACTTATTACAGTAAGTCCCCTATATATATATGAATCAGTTCCATTTGGAGACCATGTTTGTAAGTCTGATTTGTTTGTAAGTCCAAAAGTTAGCCTAGGTACCTAACTAACACAATCAGCTAAATAGTACTATTCTGTAATAGGATTTGATGCTTTCCACCAAAAAAATACATAGATAAAAAACAAACACAAGAAATAAAGAGAACATTTAAAATCTTACAGTACAGTACCTTGAAAAGTATAGTAGTGCAGGACAAACAGCTGGCATACAGGGGCTGGTACACGTGCTCACATCTTTGCAAACTTTGGAAAGTTTGCAGCTTAAAGGTTTGCATATAGGGGACTTACTGTATTTGATAAACACTGTGTCAGAAATACAGAGATAGGGACTCTTGCCTGGAAAAATCCCATGGACAAAGAAGCCTGGAGGGCTAAAGTTAATGGGTTCACAAAGAGCTAGACATGGCTTAGGAAGTAAGCCATTGAAACGATGTTAGGAGAAGGAAATGGCAACCCTCTCCAGTGTTCTTGCCTGGAGAATCCCAGGGACGGGGGAGCCTGGTGGGCTGCCGTCTCTGGGGTTGCACAGAGTTGGACACGACTGAAGCGACTTAGCAGCAGCAGCAGCAGAAATATAGAGATGGGGATAAAATTCTATGTATGTACTCTATATGATAAGCACTATGGAAGTATAAAGATAGGGATAGAATTCTTGCCCAAGAAGCCCATACCTCATGGAGAAGCAGTGGACTGGAGGTTGCTCCACACATCTCCCACCCTGTTGAAGTCATTATTTCCTTTAGTGGTCAAAGTAAATCATGTGGCTTCCGCCTATGCTACCAGACATAAACCAACACCTTCCTTAGTATTTCAGAGGGTTGCTGGGCATACTGTCATCTTCTTCCAAAAGACCTTGAGGACCCCTCCCTAGGAATCTCATTTGTTTAGAGCTTCTGTCAGCTACTGTTCCATGTCCACCCACTTGGCCCTACATGCAATTCATGGGCAGGACCTCTTCTGTGGAATAAGGGGATTAAAGATGGACAAAGGGGAGGAGTTAAAAAGGTGGGAACTGGGCAGAGCTCAGAAACCTTGCTCTAGTTAAGCCAAAGTTCACAGATTAACACGGCAGGTTCTGTGGGTGGTGCAATTGGAGTTGAAACCAACTGAATAAATATTTAATTATACTGTAAGCATTGGTTTCAGGAAGAGGCTGGAACTTGAAGGGGACAGAGGGCTCATGTCCAGTTCAGTAAACATCGCAGATTTTCTCCCAGCGCCTGACCTTGTCTTTCTGCTTCTGTTTCCTATTGTTTCTCTCAAATTGCAGACTTCCTTTAAAAATATTACTGTGTTCCATTGCTGACCTCTGCTCTCAGGCTGATAGCTGAAGCAGCTATGTAGAGAAACCACAGGCAGGTTTTATGTGCAAGTCTGAAGCTGAGATGAATTTCTAGATCTACAGGTTTGCATGTGGTGGATAAGCAGGAAGTGCTTCCTATCTGGGGAGAAATGGCATTGTTTTGGGCAGTTTTGTGGAATTGTGTGCCAAGAGCAGCTGTTTCTAAAACAACATGGTGACCCGATTGCACTATGTTTATTTATCCCTAAGAGGCCCCCTTAACCAATACAATATTGTAAAGTTAAAAAATAAAAAATAAATAAATGCAAAAAAAAAAAGCCGACGACGTAGAGAATACACATAGACTCAGTCTTCCTAGATACATTCAATGAACAGTGATCAGGCTATAAAATGGAAGTGACAATCCTTCAGGCCAGGTATTTCAAGGCTGAATGTTTTTCCCAAGGCTAAGTGCTTGACTGAAAACCAGAAAACAGGCTGGCAGTTGCAGACAGTACTTGACACATTTTTATAAATGATGAAGTGCATTGCAGTCCTGTGGTTCATCTCCTTGAGGCATCTGAGAAGCAGCGAGGTGTCTGGGTCACGTGAACCAACCAGTAGCTGGTGGAAATGCAACATTTACCTTCTTGTCCTCAGCCACAGTCCCCGAATAAAATCAAGGGAGCCCCAAACTACCTGTTAATGAAACAAAGTGCCACTTCATCAATACCAAGTCACTCTACTGGGATACACTTAATTTCCTATTTTCTCAGGAGAAAGATGAGAAAAACAAAGAATTATTGCTCAATACATGAGGTTGACTTTTGCACTAAGCATAAAAGCAAAATCTAATTCCTCCTCTGAACCCCCAGAGATCAAATCTGGGTTTATGCTCTCACCACAAATTGGAAGACACATTTATTTCAGAATTCAACAGAAGATAAAGGAAGATTAATGGGGAAAAACAAATACATGCACAAGCAAAACTAGTACCCTACTGAGGAGGGAGAGATAGATGTCTTTTCACATTGTACATAAGATTGTTCCATAAACATTAATGAAAGATTAAAAACTCTTGAGCACATCAAGGCATATCTCTGCATTTATAAGGCATATCTCTGCATTTATAAGGCATTACCAAGCTATGACTTGGAACTCTGGGCCCTAATCAGGTAAGTGATATTGACAATAGATGTAAAACTTCTGGAAAATTTTAGCTTTGAATAAAAAGACTCTATTTATCTGCCTGTGTAGGGACGTGTATGTGTGTGTCTGTGAGCCAGCCAAATAATTATAATCATTCACCATACAGTCAGATTCTTATTCAGCTAAAATTAGACAAACCACCAGGCTTTCACATACGTGGCCTGAAAAGCCTCCCAGAAAGCCTCTCTATGACCCCATGGACTGTAGCCCACCAGGCTCCTCTATCCACAGGATTCTTTGGGCTGGAATACTGGAGTGGGTTGTCATTTCCTCCTCCAGGGGATCTCCCCAACCCAGGGATCGAACCTCTGTCTCTTTTGTCTCCTGCATTGCAGATTCTTTACCCACTGAGCCACCTGGAAAGTCCCACAGTAAGCTTATGAGGTGGGTATTAAGATTATTTCTCTTTTGGAGATAGAGGAAGCTGAGTTTCCTTCCAAGGAAGTTGAGTGGTTGAGGGTCACAAGACTACTAGGGCAGTTCTGGGGTACCTGGATGCAATGACCGCTCACTATCCTGGGAGCTAGCATTCATTCATTCACCTGACATTAATTCAATACTTCATCCATGTTGTGAGGCTTTGTATGTTGTGTTTCATGTAATTATTACAACAGCCCCACAAGGTGTGGTTTCGTCACCATTCCCACTTTACAGAGGAGGAAATCAAGATAGAAGTCACACGGGGAGCTTGTCTTTAGGAAGTGGCAATGCCATATTGTCACGGAGGATTTCTGATGCCAAAGTAGCTGCTCTTCCTATCTCAGCATTCTGCCTGAACACGTTTCATAAAAGAACTCTGTCCTTTAAAAGTGAAAGTGTTAGTTGCTCAGTCATATCTGACTCTTTGTGACCCCATGGACTGTAGCCTGCCTGGCTCATCTGCCCGTGGAATTCTCCAGGCAAGAATACTGGAGAGGGTAGCCATGCACTCCTCCAGGGGATCGTCCCATCCCGGGGATCAAATCCGGGTCTCCTACTTTGCAGGCAGATTCTTTACCTTTGGAGCCACCAGGGAAGCCACCAAAAAAAGGACAGAAAGAGAAAAACAAGTCAACAAAAAACTTGACAAGTTTCGGACAAGTATAATCATAATGAAGCCAGGTTTATAGTTGGACATAAAAATAAGGCTTATGGGAAAATGTGACTATGTTGGATAATGAGTAGAGGGTGGTTTCAGCTTTCTCATGTCCTCCATTTAATGTTTCTTAAGATCCTGCTTCAGGGAGCTTCCTATACGTCTAGTCTTTCCTGCAGTTTCTGCCAACATTTTCCTTGGCTAAGCATCAGAGCATTTCTTATTTGCTGGGGGACCTGTGGACATTCAGCAGGGTACAGCTCATATTCCCAGGGAGCAAACTGAAGGAAAGCATCCTGAATACAAGTCTGTAGAACATATTTTCTTTGATCCTTAAAAGTAAAAATGCTATTGAAGTGCACAAAATTAATTTTCCATTAATTTAAAAGATGCTAAACAACAGAAGACCATGTCTAATTACTTGGATGCCTGAATCTCATATTGTTGACTTCATTTACTTTTGGAAAGACAAGTATTTCCATGAAACAAAATTCTTCTGCAGAAAACGCCAGTTTCCTGGGAGAGGAAACAAAATACCCAAAGCATGAAGAAGATGAAGAAATGAAAATATCTTCAAAGACATGAGGTCCCAGACCTAAATGGTGTCTCCCAGAGACTCCTCGCATTTCCTCTCAGCCTCACAGTCCTTTCTTAGAGATTCTACTCTGAAAGCTGCCCCTACTGTTTTTGCTGAGACCCCTAGGGACCACCTCTACCTCCTTGGGTCCAGAGTAGATAATAAATATTTGTTGATTTCCTAACAAAGTAACACACACTTCATGGTTTAAAACAACAAGAATTTATTATCACATTTCTGGAGGCCAGAGGCCCAAAATGGGTGATGAGATCAAGGTGCTGGCAGGACTGGGCTCCTCTTGGAGGCTGTAGGGGTGATTAATTCCCTTGTCTTTTCCAGCTTCTAGAGGTCACTCACATTCCTTGGCTTGTGGCCCCATTTAATAGCCAGCGATGTCAGACCAAGTCCTTTCCATGCTGCCATCTCTCTTATTCTCCCTCATCTGCCTCCTTCTTTCACCTTTAAGGACCCTTGGGATTATATTAGGCTCACCCGCTAGTCCAGGATAGTCTCCCCATCTCAGGGTCAGCTCACTAGCATCCTTAATTCCATCCATAATGCTGTTTTCCTTTGCCATGTCACATAACATATTCATGCATCCCAGGGATTAGGACACAGACACCTGTAAGGAAAAGGAAGATCTGTAGGTACAGATTGCACACCTTGATTAGCTGAATGAACAAGATCAGAAAAAAAAAAAAAAGCTTTGACTAGTCATCTGTCTTTTTAGTCAAACCATGGTTTTGAATTGACAATGAACATAGACTTAAAATTTAAAAATAACCCCAAATACTGAAAGTTTGCATTTATCCCTTTGAAAAGTCCATTGACTATCTTATGACATAAAAAATAATAAATTGTAATGATAAAGGAAGATCAAATGGTTGATGTCATAGAGTATTTAAATCTCTGTGCTACAGAAATAAAAATCAAACACCATCACCAGAAAAAATAAAGTATGCAAAGACTCAAAGTCACTCTATTTTATATCTGGCTTCCTATCATGAAAATATAATTAATTGACTGTGGAGATGACCCAAATTCCAAGTATATCATTTCCTATAATCCTTGGATGTAGATCCTCATTAGAGCAAAGTCAAAGGAACTGCACTGTTTTATCACTATCCTGCCAGGAATACTGTTAAATATATGTGTTCACAATACATTTTTAAGAATTCCTGTAACACACAGCAGTGAACTTGCTTCTTTCCTGCAATAACCTCACTGATACCCATTTTAGTAGAGAGCAAAAAAGCTAAGCATTTAGTTGACTATTGCCACCCTTACTCACCTGGATGAGTTTCACATCATAAAGTATCTCAGTTTGATACGTTTTTCCCATCAGAGAAACAAAATCCTAGAGAAATGCAGCTTTCTCTATCCAATCTGAAGGGCATGTAAAAGCAGACATGGAGATTCTGAAAGACATTTAAGGTTACTATGAGCACTTAGTGTTTGGCATCCTTTCACATCAAAATAACATTTAGGATGCAGTTTTCCCAAACCTTATCAACATTCCGATTCATTCTGGTATCTGTAATATCTATGTGACAAAATTGACCAGATGAAGAGAAACAATCACCTTATTTGGAATTTAGAATCTCACGTGATCCCTCTAATATCATCTTGGTTTCTAAAGTCTTTCTTTATCAACTTTCCTTTTGAGATCTTATTGTTGTGGATGACTTCTGGGTTTTAAGGCACAGTTGAAAGCTGCTCTCTTCCTCCCCTTCAAAAGTGCATGCTTGGCCGCCGGGAGGACCAGGAGGATGAGCGCTGAGCACGGACAGCTGCAGCAGTCTGGGGGCCGGCGCGGCCGGAGTCCTGGGGACAAGAAGTCCAGAAGGCGCAGCCGGCGCAAAGAAACCTACTCCATGTACATCTATAAGGTGCTGAAGCAGGTGCACCCCGACATCGGCATCTCCTCCAAGGCCATGAGCATCATGAAAACAAAACAAAACAAAACAAAAGTGCATGCTTTTGCTCAGTCGCTTTAGTCATGTCTGACTCTTTGCAACCCTATGGACTGTACCCTGCCAGGTTCCTCTGTCCATGGGATTCTCCAGGCAAAAATACTGGAGTGGGTGGCCATACCCTCCTCCAAGGGATCTTCCCAACGCAGGGATCAAACCCGTATCTCTTACGCTTCCCGCATCAGCAGGGGAGTCTTTGCCACTAGCGTCACCTGGGAAGCTCCCCAAGAAGTGGGATCCAGTTAAATTTCTAATCATTGCCATGTAGCTTGTATTTGTGGACCCTCGTCATCTGCCATTCATGCAGGTGTATTTCTGAAAGCCATCAATTTTAACCAGTAATTTCCCATCTCCCAGATTATCTTTTCTCTTGTTACAATCCAAATTACTCTGTTAAGAACACCATGCACTATCTTATTTACTTTAGTATTAAGAAAACTATCCTCAATTTACAGGTAAAGATGATGAGGCTAAGAAGAACTAATATACTTAAATCTCACTGCTGGTCGTGGTGGAGGAGGGACTTTACCCAGGAGACCCAAGGCCAGCATCTGTGACTTGAACCAAGTAAATAAACCCGACCACTTCTAGGAGCTAGTATGTTTCTGGCTTATTCTTTTACAAAGAAATGCAATAAAATAACTATTAAATATTTGATATGTTCTAAGTGTTCTTGCCTGGAGAATCCCAGGGATGGGGGAGCCTGGTGGGCTGTCGTCTATCGGGTCACACAGAGTCGGACACAACTGAAGTGACTTAGCAGCAGCAGCATGGAAGAATAAGATCTTTCCAGAAGCTACCCTCAAACTGTCATGCATCATTACTGGTGTACTGTTAACTTTGTTAATAACTTAAATATATCTTTGTTGTTGTTCAGTTGCCAAGTCATGTCCAACTCTTTGAGACCCCATGCACTGCAGCACACCAGGCTTCTCTGTCCTTCATTATCTCCCAGAGTTTGCTGAAATGCACGTCCATTGAGTCGATGATGTTATGGTAGCAAACAATTTGAAATAAACAATTCAAGGAAATTCAAGAAAAATTTCAGTCTCTAGATCTTGTAAAATGACAGAATTTTCTCTTTATTTCTCCTTAAATTTTCAGATTTTACTGTCTTGTTTCAAAAATCACAAATTGATACACTATGGGACTATGTATCATTTTGATCTTTTAAAATTTAAACAGGTATGTTATACAATTGTTTGTATTTATATGTGACATATTCAAAATCCATTTTAATTATAGTCAAAAACCATAATTTAAAATTTACCATCTTAGCTATTTTAAATGTACGGCACTATTAGTTTTAGAAAGCATCACTATGAACAAAGCTACTGGAGGTGATAGAATTCCAGCTGAGCTACTCCAAATCCTGAAAGATGATGCTGTGAAAGTGCCACACTCAATATGCCAGCAAATTTGGAAAACTCAGCAGTGGCCACAGGACTGGAAAAGGTCAGTTTTCATTCCAATCCCAAAGAAAGGCAATGTCAAAGAATGCTCAAACTACCGCACAATTGCACTTATCTCACACGCTAGTAATGTAATGCTCAAAATTCTCCAAGCCAGGCTTCAGCAATATGTGAACCGTGAACTTCCTGAT
>NW_011494920.1:1826098-1826750 GCF_000754665.1 Bison bison bison | reverse complement strand
GATGTTGCTTGAGAAAACGGGTTATGGGATAAGCTCATGGGTCACTTAGAGCATGCTGTCCTTGAAATATTTTTACTGATTAGGTGTTAACCCCGTACGTGCTCTGCTGGCTGTATATTCTAAGCTCTTTGTTCCTACTTCTATAAAAAGGCTTGACTGCAGAAATAAACTTTTCATTCCTTGCAGGAGACTGTCCAAGTGTCCTTCTTTCAGGTTCGTCGCTTCCAAGTCCCGGGGAGAAAATCCCCAACAAGTGGTGCCACGAACAGGGACTTGAGAGGAAGGCTGAATAAAGTGCTGAGCCCCTGCAGAAAGAGGTAAGCAGGATGGGACAACATAGCAGTGAAATTCCTTTCATTTCTATAATGCATCATTTTTTGAAACAAAATGGTGTTAATGTTTCAAGAGATCAGTTGAATGACTGCTATCATATACTATTGGAACATAATCCATGGTTCCCGGAAAAAGGGGACATTCAATCTAGACATATAGAAAAGGGTTAGAGGAGGAGCCAAGATGGCAGAGGAGTAGGACGGGGAGAACACTTTCTCCCCCACAAATTCATCAAAAGAGCATTTAAACGTCGAGTAAATTCCACAAAACAACTTCTGAATGCCGGCAGAGGACATCAGGCACCCAGAAAAGCAATCCA
>NW_011494920.1:1816688-1825998 GCF_000754665.1 Bison bison bison | reverse complement strand
TCTGATTTTAGCCCCAGATAACTAGGGTGTATATCAAAGGAATGTTTTGCATCTTCTCATACATAGAAAAGCACTAAATTCCTTGAGATGTTTGGTTTTCTTATAATTAATAATAATCTTTTGACATTCAGACTAGTTGCCCTTAGTTGCAAAATTCTACATTACCTGATTCCTCCCCTTGCCTCCTCAGAACCGTTCTCTCAGGGATACTTGAGATGCTGCTTCCTGGGCTTGAAGTCCTAAAAATTCCTGCCAAATAAAAAGTAGCTCTCAACTTTTAGGTTGTTAATATTGTTTAAGTCAGCAAATTATATTTCTCAGTTATCCTCAAAGAAGCTGATATTAATCCCATTCTGAAAAATAGTATTAATGGCAATATATTCTAGAAGAAATGAATCTGAGGCACACATCATTGCTCTCCTTCTTCAAGGTCATGGAAAAGTTAAAACTAGAACCTAAATGGTTTCAGCTTTCTAGGTCAAATTCTTCATCAATTTTAGTATTAGTTTGGATGACATTAGTACTAGAAAAGCTTGCAAGATTTAAAATTATCCTTAAAATTTTGAATATATATATATATACACACAGACACACAAATAGACACATATATATACACATCTAAATACAAATACACACAAGTACGTACATACATATATGCACACACATGCTAAATATGTGATTCAAAGGGAATCAGTTATGAGTTTTCATAGTAAATATAATAAAAATATACAGTAAAATAGTAGTCAATCTAAATCCTATGGCATCATTATTCACTAGTGCTTAAGTAAATACTCCTATTCCAATTAGTTATTTCATAGCAAATATACTCCACTGGGTTTTTTTTTGCATATTTGTTCCAAAAATGAGTTTAAAATAGAAAACAAAATTAACAAGTAACATACAAAACTTTTTCATACTAAAACACAAAAACAAAAACGTATTTTAAATTTATTAGCTGTTTTTCAAAAATGTTTCTTTTTATTTTACAGTCAATCCAATTTATAGTAAACTTATAGTAAACATATTCAAAAGCAGAGACATTATTTTGCCAACAAACGTCCGTCTAGTCAAGGCTATGATTTTTCCTGTGGTCATGTATGGATGTGAGAATTGGACTGTGAAGAAAGCTGACTGCTGAAGAATTGATGCTTTTGAACTGTGGTGTTGGAGAAGACTCTTGAGAGTCCCTTGGACTGCAAGGAGATCCAACCAGTCCATTCTGAAGGAGATCAGCCCTGGGATTTCTTTGGAAGGAATGATGCTAAAGCTGAAACTCCAGTACTTTGGCCACCTCATGCGAAGAGTTGACTCATTGGAAAAGACTCTGATGCTGGGAGGGATTGGGGGCAAGAGAAGGGGACGACAGAGGATGAGATGGCTGGATGGCATCACTAACTCGATGGATGAGAGTCTGGGTGAACTCCGGGAGTTGGTGATGGACAGGGAGGCCTGGCGTGCTGTGATTCATGGGGTCGCAAAGAGTCGGACGCGACTGAGCGACTGATCTGATCTCAATCATTTCACTCCTTCTCGGGAGATGCCTGCTTGTGCTTTCGCTTTCCCAATGCAATTTAATCAACCTGCCCGAGACCAAAATACTTGGGCTAATCTAGACTTTGGCATGTTGTCTAGCTTTAAGAAAGCATGCACTCTATATGGACCTACTTCTCCTTACTGTATAGAATTTCTCGGAGGATGGGCTAACCATTGGATGCCATATGATTTTTTTCAAATAGCAAAGATAATTCAAAATCCTCAACAATTACTTCAATGGCAAATATGGGTTAATGATGAGGCCCAACAAATGCTGATTGACCAGCAATCTCATGGTAACCCTGCCAATTTACCTATGATATACTCACTGGAACAAGAGCCATGGCCGATATGATTGCACAATTAGCTAATATTACCCCCTCAAATGTTACATTTCATTAAAGAAACTGCCTGCAGGGCATAAACAAAGGTTGATAGCACTAACTCTGATGTTCATTTGTTAAGATTATTCAAGGACATGAGGAGGAATATTCTCAATTTATAGGAAAATTAAAGGATACAATTGAGAAATCTATCAAGGATGTGACTTTACAAAATATTGTTTTAAAACAACTTGCTTTTGAAAATGCTAATGAGAAATGTCAATCCATGCTTAGACCAATTCAAGAGACTAGCTCTCTTATGGAATATTTGAAAGCTTATAAGGATATCAGATCTAATTCCCATAGAGCAAAATTGGCAGCATTGGAAACCTTTAATGTACAGAAAGCTGCTAATGCCAAATGTTTTAACTGTGGGAAGCCCGGCCATATGAAAAAACAATGTCGCATGCCAACACAGGCCGGAAAAAATAATACTACTTCTAATAAGAAGAGCCCCCCAGGAGTATGTCCAAGATGTAAAAAGGGGTTCCATTGGCTGAATGAATGTCATTCTAAATTTGATAAGGATAGAAACACTTTGAATCCGGTGCACAGCAAAAACAACAGGGAAACTGATGAAGGGGCCATCCTCTAGCCCCACTACAAAAGGAGGACCTAGCGTTATGATGCTACAAGCAGCTACATCTAAGAGCGCTTGCATTGATATACCTAGTCCTTATGATATGGAACTAATAGAATTATACAACCCCCACAAAATTCCCACTGGATATTATGGCCCGATTCCACCTGGGACAGTGGGACTAATTTTGGGACGTAATAGCTGCACAATGAGAGGTTTAGTGGTATTGACTGGTGTTATGGATGAAGATTATGAAGGGGAAATACATGTTATGGTAAATGTTGTGAAAATGGGAAATATATACTTACAAAAAGGGGAACATTTTGCACAATTATTACTTTGCCATACATCAAACCAATGAAGGCTTCTGATAAAGTTTGGCAGGGAGGCTTTGGCAGTACCAACCTTACTGCTGCACTATCTACCTTATTAAAGGAACATCAGAAACCCATGCTTACTTTATGCATACGAGGAAAAAATTTCACAGGCATGTTAGATACTGGAGCTAACATTTCAATCATTAGAGCTGCAGAATGGCCCCTTGATTGGGGTAAGATTATGGCTCCTTCTAGACTATTAGGAGTAAATAAAACTGATGCCACACAAACTTTTGTCAGTGCATCCTATTTACAAGTGTATGGCCCTGATCAAATTGTAGCTTATCTTAAACCATATATTACTAATATCCCTATCAATTTATGGGGATGGGATTTTTTTGAACAAACAAAAGCCACAGTTTCTTTAAATGAACCTTTTTAATGGGGGCCATTGAGTTAACACTGCTGCCTCTCGATTGGGAATCTGATACCCCAACATGGACATCTCAGTGGCCCCTAACTAAAGAAAAATTGGCAACTCTTACACAATTAGTAAATGAACAATTAGAAAAAGCTCATATAGAACCTTCATTTTCCCCGTGGAATTCCCCTGTTTTTGTAATAAAAAAGAAATCAGGAAAATGGCGAATATTGATAGATTTAAGAAATGTCAATAATACCATGTTACCTATGGGGCCCTTACAACCCGGATTGCCCTCCCCTTCTATGGTACCAAAAGGATGGTCTATAGTTATTATTGACTTACAAGACTGCTTTTTTACTATACCTTTGCACCCTAAAGATAGAAAACGTTTTGCCTTTTCAGTTCCTTCTATAAATCACATGGCTCCTGTTAAAAGATATCAATGGAAGGTGCTACCTCAGGGAATGATAAACTCTCCTACCATTTGCCAATATCTCACATCTGTTTTATTACAACCCATTAGAGATAAGTATCCTACTGCGTTTATAATTCATTACATAGATGATATACTTCTTTCTATGGAATCTGAACTCTGTTTGTAACAGTTATACAATGAAGTTACTACTACTCTTCAAAATCATAGCCTGCTTATTGCACCAGATAAAATTCAATGGAAAGCACCCTTTAATTATTTAGGACATGTTATGGAAGAATCTAAAGTCAAACCTCAAAAAACTCAAATTTCTATGCAGTCTCTACGCACGATGAATGATTTTCAAAAATTGCTAGGAGATATTAATTGGCTGCGGCCATCTGTTGGCATCCCCACCTATGCCTTACAAAATCTATTTAAAATTTTAAAGGGATTCCCTGACCCTAATAGCCCTAGGCAGCTAACAAAAGAGGCCAAAGAGGAACTGGCCTTA
Source organism: Bison bison bison (assembly GCF_000754665.1). Taxonomy (NCBI): domain Eukaryota; kingdom Metazoa; phylum Chordata; class Mammalia; order Artiodactyla; family Bovidae; genus Bison; species Bison bison. The sequence continues at coordinate 1,821,835 of NW_011494920.1, read as the reverse complement.
ATGGAGAAACGCATTCAACAATCTTTTTCAACTTGGCTAGATTATGATCAACCAGTTTCTTTATATATATTTACCCACTGAACATTCCCCCACTGCAGTTATAGCTCAGCATAGCCCAATAGAATGGGTGTATTTACACACTAAACAGTCTAAAAAAATTGTATCATATAGTGAGAAAATAGGGCACTTAATTGTGTCAAGAAGAAGCCATATACAAACTTTGACTGGATTTGATCCATATGCAATACACGTTCCCTTGACAAAAAAGGAATTGCAAATTGCCTTACAATATAACTTGACCATGTAAATGGCATTAAATGATTTCCAAAATGTTATCTCATTTCATTTGCCGTAAAGAAAATTATGGGACTTTCTACAATGTACTAAATTCATTGTAACTAATATCATTACATCCCAACCTATTTCCAATGCACCCACCTACTTCATTGACGGTAACAAGAAAGGCATAGCAGGGATTGTCGGCCCTGATATCAAAGAGAAATTACCCACTACCTATTCTTCAGTAGAAAGAGTTGAGTTATATGCTTTATATGCTCTTTTATCACTTCAACCATTATCCTTCAACATATATACTGATTCCAAATACCTCGCTTCCCTTTTTCCTCATTTTGTTACCGCCTTTTTATACTACCTAGATGAAGAATTATATACTCTCTTTTCACAAACTCAAGCTTTAGTTCGCTCATGTACGGAACCTTTCTTTATTGCACATATACGTGCTCATTCAGGTTTACCTGGCCCTCTGGTTGCAAGAAATGATGCTATTGACAGGCTCATAGCTCCCATTTTTACATCTGCCAATGATGAACGTGCTAATATTCATACCAATGCTAACAGATTGCACTCTAAATACCATATTCCTCTCACTGAAGCACAGTATATTATTAAAACCTATGATGTCTGCGCCCCTCTGCACTTACGAACTACGATTTCAGGAGTTAATTCCCGGGAGCAACAGCCTAACTCCCTTTGGCAATCTGGTTTTACTCACTGCTCCTTAGGAAAGTTTTCTTTGCTTTTTGTCTCAGTTGATACATTTTCAGGCTTTATCTAGACAATACCTGTCTCTTCAGAATCCAGTAAACACGCCATTTCCGCACTCTTACTCACCTTCCCCATTATGGGGATTCCTTCTGTCTTGAAAACAGACAATGGACCTGCATTCACCTCGCATTCATTTCGTTCATTTTTATCAGAATGGAACATAACACACATTACAGGAATAACCTATAATCCTCAGGGTCAAATCATTATTGAAAGAGCCCACCACACCCTAAAAACTCATTTATTAAAACAGAAAGGGGGAATATGGAAGAGGAGATACACTTCTTATCCCATGAACCCTCAATTACTATTATCTTTAACTCTTTATTCCCTAGATTTATTAAACCTAACAAAAAATAATTCTGACACTTGTGCGGATAGACATTTTGCAGAAGACAAAAACAGTAAATTAGAAATCAATACACCAATATGGTATAAGCAATTTAATCAGTGGCTGCCAGGAATCTTACAACTCCTAGGCAAGGGTTATGGTCTTGTCACTGCAGATGGAGAGGAAATCTGGGTTCCCCTTGGCCATTTTCCCAAGGACTTCCTCCAACCAGCTATTTTGTACTGGGCTTCCCGCAGACGTGAGTCTCAGTGAACTCCAGGAGTTGGTGATGGACAGGGAGGCCTGGCGTGCTGCGATTCATGGGGTCACGAAGAGTCAGGAGTGACTGAGAGACTGAACTGAACTGAATACACTATTTGTCTTTTGTAATGAATTTATTTTACCGCAAGCTTCGTCCATGTTGTAGCATGTGACTGTATTTTTTCCTCTTTTCAGGCTGAATCTCCTCTTTGTATGCACGCACCACCTTTTGTTCATTCATTTGTGGGTGTGTCCTTGGTTTGCTTCTGCCTCTTAGCTATTGTGAATAATGCTGCTATGAACATGAATGTGCAAGTATCTCTCTTTTAGGCCATGCTTTCAATTCTTTGGATCGTATGCTAATTCTAGTTTTTATCTTTAAGGAAGCTCCAAACTGTTTTCCACTGTAGCTGTACCATTTTCCTTTCCTATCAACAGTGCACAGGGTTTCAAGATTTTCACCTCCTCACCAACAGCTATTTACATGCACAAGAATGAAACTGTACTTTTCCTGACACCATTTACAAAAATTATCTCAGAATGAATTCAAGACCTAAAGGTAGGACCTAACAGTATAAAATTCTTGGAAGAAAACAAGGGAAATTCTGCACAATACTGGATTTGACAATAATTTCTTGAACATGATACCAAAAGCATAATAAGACAATATGAATAGAATTCCCAAAGAGCCAAATATGTGTTTTGGCCATAAGGACAATTACCCATTTTTTAGGGCAGGACTATGATCTTCAGCAATGTTCTACCTGTTCTGAGGGTTTTGCTTGAATTTAACTTTTACATGCATCTGAAGTCTTATTATTCTGTTGGCATACATCTTTTCTTCTTGGAGGGCATGATACAGAATTCTCCTCTGCTCAGAGAATTAAATACTTCAAAGAGGAAGTTAATACATTCTTACATTGTGCTCAAGATGGTACATACAATACAGGCCAAATAGATCTTGTTGAGTGTCTGACTTAGTTTTACACATAAGAAAAGCTGTAGCTCTTGATATGAGTGGATGGAATTGAATCTTTATGTTCTGATTATTTTTAATCAATATTTTGCTCTAAAAAGACCATTTCAGGTCATGTGTAAATGGATAAAAATACTGAAATGTTAAGACCTTAACTTTCTCAGAATAAATTGTCAAATATATTATAATCTATCAAGCATTGAATGTCTCTGAAGTTAATTTGATGATTCCAGAGGGTTTCTCACAAGAAAAATTAAAATTGCAATTTAAAATAATAATTTTTGAAGCAGCAAAATTTTTATTTTCTTCTTTATATTAAATATTTTAATACTTATAAAGGTATTACTTACATCTGAAGATTTCTTTATTTATAGTTATAATGTCATATGAAGGAAAACATACAAATTAATAAACAATACTCAATCTTTAACTATATTGGTTATATATGGTTGCTTTGCCATATGATTTTGGTTTTTATATTATTTTTGTGCTGTCAAATCGCTTAATAATTCAGAAGAGTGAGATAAAGAAGTTCAGAGGTTTCCCTGAAGTAATTTAAGTTTGAATCTATACAAATCAAGAGACTGTGCTTTCTCACTACAAATATATTTCCTTAGAACAAGAGGTGTTTCCTTAAAGTTAACACAGCCTGGGAAACAGACTCAGAGATGCAAAGATGAATTGTTAGTCTTATCTAAGAAACACAAGATCTCACCACTTCAAACAAAAAATAAATTGTTTTATGCATATTTTCATCTCTGTATGTTAATTATCTTCTTAGTCAACCAAAGATCTATCTAATCTGAATGTCAAATACTACTTTCTGGTATTACTGATTGCAGATTGTAAGTCAGATCTTATTGTAAGGCTTTTGGTTTTATGTCTTTCATACGAAATACAATTTAACTCCAGTTTTGCCTATTTGCAGGTGCTTGTAAATCTTATTGCTAAAAAATGTTTAAAAGTATTGACTGGTTGATTATTGATCACCCTTAGCAAACCACTGGCTTGGAATACACCTAAATCAATCTTCATGCTTGCCTGCTTTGACTACCAATTCCATCACAGACAGATTTATTTACAAAGGCAATGGGCTGTTTTGCTTTAAGATTTTAGATTAACTTTGGGATAGCTGTGCTTGACTGTGTTAGAGCAGTTATTTTTATAAAAATTATGAAATGACTATAGTATACTGTAGTCTACAGTATACAGAGTATATTGTAGTCAGAGTATACTCTGAGAACCAAGAATTCAGAATGAGTATTGTGTGCTTTGATTGTGTAGGAGAAATATGTTTCTCAAAAGGCATAATGATATTATATATTCAGTGTAGGCATGACTTTTCCATAATTGATGTGGGCAGAGATGGGATTAATAATAAAAGAAAAAACCTCCTATCACTATAAAATTACTCCTCCTATTCTATAAAAATCCTCCTATCTTATAAAATCACTGCAGATGGTGACTGCAGCCATGAAATTAAAAGATGCTTGCTCCTTGAAAGAAAAGCTATGACCAACCTAGACAGCATATTAAAAAGCAGAGACATTACTTTGCCAACAAAGGTCTGTCTAGTCAAAGTTATGGTTTTTCTTGTAGTCATGTATGGATGTGAGAGTTGGACTATAAAGAAAGCTGAGGGCTGAAGTAGTGATGCTTTTGAACTTCGGTGTTGGAGAAGACTCTTGAGAGTCCCTTGGACTGCAAGGAGATCAAACCAGTCAATCCTAAAGGAAACTGGTCCTGAATATTCATTGGAAGGACTGACGCTGAAGCTGAAATTCCAATACTTGGGCCACCTGATGAAAAGAACTGACTCATTTGAAAAGACCCTTATACTGGGAAAGATTGAGGGCAGGGGGAGAAGGGGACGATGGAGGATGAGATGGTTGAATGCATCATCAACTTCATGGATATGAGTTTGAGCAAGTTCTGTGAGTTGATGATGGACAGGGAAGCCTGGAGTGCTGCAGTCCATGGGGTCTCAAAGAGTCAGACACAACTGACCAATTGAACTGAACTGAACTGCAAACCTCCTAGAAATTTAACAGGGCTTGAAAATAGAGAAAACCACTAGACCATTCAGGTATGACCTAAATCAAATCCCTTATGATTATACAGTGGAAGTGAGATAGATCTGATAGATAGAGTGCCTGATGAGCCATGGAATGAGGTTCGTGACATTGTACAGGTGACAGGAATCAAGACCATCCTCGTGGAAAAGAAATGCAAAAAAGCAAAATGGCTGTCTGGGGAGGCCTTACAAATAGCTGTGAAAAGAAGAGAAGTGGAAAGCAATGGAGAAAAGGAAAGATATAAGCATCTGAATGCAGAGTTGCAAAGAATAGCAAGAAGAGATAAGAAAGCCTTGTGTTTAGAGAGTTCCAGAAAAACATCTATTTCTGCTTTATTGACTATGCCAAAGCCTTTGACTCTGTGGATCACAATAAACCGTGGAAAATTCTGAAAGAGATGGGAATACCAGACCACCTGTCCTGCCTCTTGAGAAATCTG
>NW_011494920.1:1816018-1816588 GCF_000754665.1 Bison bison bison | reverse complement strand
GGGGAACACATGTATACCTGTGGTGGATTCATTTTGATATTTGGCGAAACTAATACAATTATGTAAAGTTTAAAAATAAAAATAAAAAAAAAGGGTTAAAAATAATGTATTGTGAGCATATTGGCAAGGGTTACATGGTCATTCATACGGCCTATCATAGAACAAATTGACGGGCATAATGTTAATTTGGAAGTAAAAAACTATTCAATCTGTACATGAATATGAGCATAAGGAACAAGATATGCAAGGTGCTTTGAAATATAAGAATGTTATGCTCAATCAGACACAATCCTTAGAAAAACAACTTAGAGACATATATACAGGATGTGTCAAAACTGAAGCCACTTAGAACGGAGGTCATTTCATTCAACGGACAGCCCAAATCTGAGGTTTTTCCTTCTGCTCCGCCTGTAACAGCAATTGCTAATTTTGCTCACTGGACATGGAACAACAGACTGGTTCCAAATAGGAAAAGGAGTTCATCAAGGCTGTATATTGTCACCCTGCTTATTTAACTTATATGCAGAGTACATCATGAGAAACGCTGGACTGGAAGAAACACAAGCTGGA
>NW_011494920.1:1815477-1815918 GCF_000754665.1 Bison bison bison | reverse complement strand
AGAGAATTCTGCACCACCAAACCAGCTCTCCAACAAATACTAAAGGATATTCTCTAGACAGGAAACACAAAAAGAGTGTATAAATTCGAACCCAAAACAATAAAGTAAATGGCAACGGGATCATACTTATCAGTAATTACCTTAAACGTAAATGGGTTGAATGCCCCAACCAAAAGACAAAGACTGGCTGAATGGATACAAAAACAAGACCCCTACATATGTTGTCTACAGGAGACCCACCTCAAAACAGGGGACACATACAGACTGAAAGTGAAGGGCTGGAAAAAGATTTTCCATGCAAATAGGGACCAAAAGAAAGCAGGAGTAGCAATACTCATATCAGATAAAATAGACTTTAAAACAAAGGACTGTGAAAAGAGACAAAGAAGGTCACTACATAATGATCAAAGGATCAATCCAAGAAGAAGATATAACAATTAT
>NW_011494920.1:1813206-1815377 GCF_000754665.1 Bison bison bison | reverse complement strand
GATAGCATATTGAGAAGCAGAGACATTACTTTGCCAACAAAGGTCCATCTAGTCAAGGCTATGGTTTTTCCTGTGGTCATGTATGGATGTGAGAGTTGGACTGTGAAGAAAGCTGAGCGCCGAAGAATTGATGCTTTTGAACTGTGGTGTTGGAGAAGACTCTTGAGAGTCCCTAGGACTGCAAGAAAATCCAACCAGTCAATCCTAAAGGAAATCAGCCCTGAATATTCATTGGAAGGACTGAAGCTGAAGCTCCAATACTTTTGCCACCTGATGCAAAGAGCTGACTCATTTGAAAAGACCCTGATGCTAGGAAAGATTGAAGGCAGGAGGAGAAGGGGACGACAGAGGATGAGATGGCTGGATGGCATCACTGACTCGATGCACATGAGTCTGGGTGAACTCCGGGAGTTGGTAATGGACAGCGAGGCCTGGTGTGCTGCGATTCATGGGGTCGCAAAGAGTCAGACACGACTCAGTGACTGAACTGAACTGAACTGAAGATAGTGCTAGTTTTAATCTCCTTATAAAATATATTTAATAAAGGTAGAATCATACCTTACTAGTTCTGTATTTCTATGCATATTTCATACTTATCTTATTGATTGAAAGGAAAAAAGTAAAAATATAACACTCCGAAAGCATAAGCAAAAGAAAAAAAGCTGAGAGGCAACGAGGCTTAGCAACTGAACCACAGCAACTACAGTAACTGTATGTAATTGATAAATACAGTAAGGAATCATTTTTACAATTTGGCTGAGCTGTAAATTTTGGAGTGGAAGCCATGATTATAATATGCAACAGATCAATTCTTAAGAGAAAGAAATGCTGGCACTAAAAATAAATAATTCCCCATCACATAAAACTTGAAGACAAATAAACAGAACTGCTTAAAAGCCAGACTTCCTATTAAATCACTCAAATTCTATTAATGGAAAGCCAGGATAAAGAACAAAATATTGCCCTCTTTAAATTATTCCGACATCAGATTCAACTAAGATTTCTCAAAAACAAAAACAAAAAAAAACCACTGCCAATTAAATAGTATCACTCTTCCTCATCATGTGAGCTTTGGCTCCTAAATCTTTGAAACTACTTTAAAGGAAATCACTGCTAAATGGACATGATATCAAAATACACAATCAAGGAGCAAAGAATATCAGTTAGATTAGAAAATCACTCAATCTTTTAGCTCTGATTCTTTTTTTAACATATGTTCTTAACACCTTCCTTTGAAGTGAAGTGTTGAATGATTGAAAGTAAGATAATCAATTGTCATGTGGCAGGTTAGAAGAATCCCTTCTGGTCTTCCAGGGTCTTATTTTCAATCAGGAATGAAAGCATTTGAATCAGTTCTTTGTCCTGATGCAAAATAGAAGAGTCCTTTCCTCACTCAACTCCATAAGCTCCCCTGCCCTTAACCCTTAGCCTTCAAGCATTTTCCCTGAGCAGCTACAATCTGCATAGGAGCCCTTTCTTTGGGGGATCATGAACACAACAGCCTGAAGGGCAGCTCTCTCTGTCACGATGTCTCTGTCATCTGCTCTCTTCCAGACATTAGGTGGAATCTCAGAAAAGCAGGAAAATATATTCTGAATCCCCTCTTCTCTCTCCTTCCCCATACCATCCAGTTCCCAAATGTGCTGACTTAACATTAATAGCATAACTAGCAGTATCAATATCAATAACTGGGAGAAATATCAACAACCTCAGATATGCAGATGACACCAGCCTTAAGGCAGAAAGCAAAGAGGAACTAAAGAGTGCCTTGATGATAGTGAAAGAGGAGAGTGAAAACACTGGCTTAAAACTCAGCATTCAAAAAAAAAGATCATGGCATCCAGTCCCATCACTTCATGGCACATAGATGAGGAAACAATGGAAACAGTGACAGATTTTATTTTCTTGGGCTCCAAAATCACTGCAGATGGTGAGTACAGCCACAAAATTATAAGATTGCTCCTTGGAAGAAAAGCTATGGCAAACACTAGACAGCATATTGAAAAGCAGAGACATTACTTGGCCAAAAAAGCTCCATTTAGTCAAAGCTATGGTTTTTCCAGTGGTCATGTATGGATGTGAGAGTTGGAAACATAAAGAAGGCTGAGCACCAAAGAATTGATGCTTTTGAACTGTGGTGTTGGAGAAGACTCTTGAGAGTCCCTAGGACT
>NW_011494920.1:1812723-1813106 GCF_000754665.1 Bison bison bison | reverse complement strand
GACAAAAAAAGAGACAAAAGAGGGAGGGACGGAGTTCCGTCCCAGGAAGGGAGTCTTAAAAAGAGAGAAGTTTCCAAACACCAGGAAACCTTCTCACTGCCGAATCTGTGCCGAGCTTTGGAAGCACAGAGGGCAACATAACAGGGAGAAAAAATAAATAAACAATTAAAACTCGAAGATTGCGAGTTCTACAGTAACTCCCCCAGCGGAGAAGCAGCGCAGACGCCTGCACGCGCCATTAGCAAGCGGGGGCTGGGCAGGGAGGCACAGCGCGGGCTGCATCGCTTAGAGTAAGAATCTGGCCTGAATACCCTGAGCACTATCTGAGCGAAATAATTTGGGCTAGCAAACCAGACTGTGGGATATCTACCACGCGAAAAGCC
>NW_011494920.1:1798691-1812623 GCF_000754665.1 Bison bison bison | reverse complement strand
TGAGTGACTGAACAACAACAGCGGCAGTATTCACTGGGTGAGTTTAAGTTAATGAGTCCCGCATCATATCTCTGATATAGGCTCTGTGGTTACTCCCGTTGGGTAGCCAACTGTGTGGGGGCTGCCTTTAACAACACCCTCTAGTATGTGGAGGCACAGAAAATAGGGCAGGGAGACCGTTGTCGATTATGCAAAGGAAGATGTGGTCCTGGGATACAGCCGTTGAGTGGCCACTGCATTCTTCAGGCTGGGAGGGATCAATAGGAACATAGATGCCAATTAACTCCATGTGTAATGGGGGCAAAGTTGGCTTGGCCAATGCCAGACACTGTGCTTAACCCCTCTTGAAGCTGTTGTCTTGGCAGATGATGTAGGATCTACACAGCCAATAGAGGTGATTTTAAAGTTTTGGGGAGGAGGGGGTTATTTTTTTTTAACCTGTTGCCTTACTGGAACATGTTCTTTAATGTTCAAGAATCCATTGTTGGCTCCAAGGTGGACTAGAAGAAAGCCTCTGGGTAGGTTTTACTGTGGTGAGGCATTCATCTTACAAAATTTAGGGTTTAGGCCCTTTTATTTCTCCAGTTAGTAGAGAAAAAGCAGCTTCAGCAAAGATCAGATTGAAAAACTGGGCTCCATTAGCCTTTGATGGGGAACAGAGATAGTGGTGTGGAACTTCCTAGTTCTTGAGGCACCACCTTCCACCTGTTCTCAGTCATTTTTCCTGAAGTTGAATGTGACTTTACTGAAAATGGACTGTCTCCCTGCCAAAGCACAAGCACAATATTTGCACATATAGTCTCTTTTCGGTGACCTATTAAATACCATTTACGAACTTCAGGCAGAGCCAAGTATTTATGGAGTGGGCATGACAGAGAGTCTGCTGGGGTGACAGGGGCATGTGAGGACTCCTCTCTGCAGGACACACTTTTAGTGATAGTTGAATTAGTTTACAAGGTAAAAATTTTTTACTTAACTCCTGTAAATCTCCATTTCTCATCTGTAATTGTAATAGTAACTTCATTATTGAACACTGTGTGCCGGCTACTACTCAAAGCTTTTTGTGTGCAGTAATCTATTTAATGTTTATAATAGCTGTATGAGATGGGGTCTATCATTACATATAATTTCAAAATAAGACACACAGCCACCTTGCAGGGTTCCAAAAGAATCCAGTGACATAGGGCATATGAAAACCACCAGCATAGCACACAGTCTCTGGTTCTTTCTTCTTTTTCCTTATAATTGCTTTACAGTGTTGTGTTGTGCTAGTTTCTGCAGGGCAACAAAATGAATCAGCTGTATGAATAAATATATCCCCTCCCTTTTGAGCCTCCCTGCCACTCCCCCATCCCGGTCTTCTCAGGTCATCCCCGAGCACTGAGCTGAGATCCCTGTGCTATAAAGCAGCTCCCCACTAGCTATGGCACATACGGCAGGGTATATATGTCAGTGTTGCTCTCTCAGTTTGTCCCAATCTCTCCTTACCCCCCAACCCTGCCCCATGTCTACAAGTCCATTCTCTAGGTCAGCTTCTGTGTTCCTGCCCTGCAAATAGGTTCTTCAGTACCACTTTTCTAGATTCTATATATATACACATCTATATGCTGTAGACTGGAGAAGGCAATGGCACCCCACTCCAGTACTCTTGCCTGGAAAATCCCATGGACGGAAGAGCCTGGTGGGCTGCAGTCCATGGGGTCGCTGGGAGTCGGGCACGACTGAAGCAACTTAGCAGCAGCAGCAGCATATGCTGTAGTTCTTTTCTTTCCCACTTAATATAGACTTGAAATGCAGCTCAGGTTTAAAAGGGAAATTTGGGAAGGCAAGAGATAAAAGATATACAATATGGATAACTGAAATTGCCCTGTGCAAAGAAAACTCTAATAAATAGTTCGTTGGAAATCAAATTTGTGTCCTCTGAACAGAACTATCACCAGCTTCTAATAAACTGTCATAGTATGAAGCAGAAAGAAAGAAGTGATCCTATTTTTGCACTGGGTTTTTTCTACATAACACCTTGGCTTTATAGAACGTAGTTACTAATTCTGAGACTTTCGTTCTTTTATTCATTCATTCAGTCAACAAACAGTTATCATGTGCCTTTTACGGGGTGGGGGGCATAAGCATTAGGTATCAGGTGTGAACAGAGTACACGCCCCACTCTCGTGGAGCTTAAAGTCTAGTGGAGAAGACAGATCTTAATCAAATGGTCTGTAAATATATAATTGCAGAGTTTTAATGTGGCTTGGGGAGCATAGAAAAAAGACTTTTTGAGAAATTAGGATTTGAGTGAGGAAAGGAAAGAAGAATACCAGAATGGTATAGCAAATGGAGAATACCAAGGATGGCTATTGGATTTTTCCATCTAGATTACTAATGACCTTAGCAGGAGTTTTGTTGAAATGGAAGCATACTAAGAGGGAGTTGGTAGGAGGTTATGAAATGGAGATAGTAAGCAAAAACAAAGAAAACACAAGAAGAAAAAGTACCACCTTCAACAAGCTTCATAGTGAAGAAGAAGAAAAGGAATGTTAGCTGGAAGGGGCGGATCCCAGGACGAAAACATCAACATAGTTTGACTGTCAGCTCAACTGCCCTCCTCATCTCTGCCTATAATGATAATAGCACATGAGCAAGACAGTTGCCCAGATTGAGTGACGCTTGAAAGGGAACCAAAATTACACTCACACAAGAACATGCACTTTGTAAAATTTAATATATGGAGACAAATGAGAGTTTTATTATTTTAAAAAAATTTGGACAAGGTAGGAGTTTCATAAAATATAATGCCTCTTTCATTTACAGTGAAATTTGACCCATGTTTCAATTTTCTTAATAAATACTTTCCAGACACACCAGAGAAGCTCTGCATAATTAGGCTAATATATATTGTTTCAAATTTACCATCTCTTAATGTTCTGTGTGTTAAGTAGTATTCTACTTTGGTGGGTTATATAGACCCATAGCATGTCACTGGTTGGTTAAATGAAATATTTAGGGAGGAAATTAACTATTTCAATCCACTAGCAGTTTATTCCTGCTCTGGGAGTCAGTCAGTTGTTGTTGCTGCTGCTCAAGTGAATAAAACAGGCTTTAAAAAATAGTGTAAAAAAAAATCAAAAGAATACTTTAAGAATAACATTCTACAGATTTATATTCCCCTTAAAGCCATTTTTATCAGTACAGTTTTAGATGCATCTATTTCTCCATCATCAATAGGTCTCTCTCACATTTACATTAATTGCTTTCTAAAAATCACAGTAACTACCATTTTATTTATAGGAAGAAATTACTCCACACTGTGGCTAAATGGACACCACTGATATTTAAAACATGAGTATGAGGCTAAGAACCTAACCCCACACCAGGGAGGGTAGGCATCCCAGATGTGAAAGCCAAATTCCATTAGAGATGTTAAATAGGTTAATTCACAGAAATTGATCCAAGTAACTGTGGTATTTTCTCTGTTACTGTTTCTCTTGACATCCTCCCCTCTGGCTACCAATATATTTTTCTACAAAGAAAGTAATTAGGAAAAAGCATATCTAATAAACTCACAGGCAGTCACTGTTGATCAGATATGGAAATCACGCTCTAAGAAAATAAAAGCCATTCTGTCCATCCAGTTGTGTGGTATGTGAGACCCACTGACTAGAAACAAAAGCTGTTCAAGTTCACCAGTCTGAATGCTAGCGCTCTTCCCCCCAAAACTGAGAAGGAGAAATGTCTGGGTTATTTTGTAAGCAAGGAATCACAGGATCTGGAATAAGCTGCTTTATCAGGCAGACAGCTAGAAAATCCTATTTGCAAAATAGCTCCCTCTAGTATCTTTCATGTCCGAAGTGAGACTCAATTTTGGCTGGAAAATGCACTCTTGTCAGCGGTAAGGAAGAGGAATGGGATTTCTCCCTACTCTCAGAAAGACAGTTGCCTGGATGAATGGACCGCTGGAGCGCAGTGTCTCACACGAGCAGAACTGACCCGGCAATGGTCACCGTCTCGGGCCCTGAAGGACAATCCCGTTGAGCCGCCCGGGAAGGAGAGTATCCAGACCGACTGGTCCGAGGCAGGCAGCCCAGGGTTGCACGGTGCCCGGCCACCCCTTCAGGCTCGAAGGTCGGTAAGATACCCTGGGTAAAAGTACCAACGGGCAGAGGGGAGTGCTCCCGCAAGCTCCTAGGTATCCGCGCGCTGGGGCAATCTGGACAACGCCTGGTGCCTGCAGTGGACAGCCTGGAGAGGGGGAGGGGCGGAGGTGGCTGCGCCCCTTCCCCCCACCTTCCCACCAGCACTCCCCTATCCACCCCCCGCTGCTTTTACCTGCCGCAGCTGAAGCGCAGCCTCTGGCTCTTGTTGAGTCCGCTCACCCGCTCCAGAGTGGACAGCAGCCACCGTCTCCACCGCCTGCACCTGCTGCTGAACGGGCCACTCTGAAGACAGGATACCCTCCAGGCAGCCAAGGTCCCATGGCCGGCATTTCTCCGCGCCCTGCTGGGACGCCCCGGCAGCTTGCCGCTGCGCTCGCCTATCTGCTCCTGAGCTGCTCTGCCCTACAGGGACAGACACCCTCGCCTGAGGCTGAGCCCCCTCTGGTGCCCTACCTGCCCACCTGGGGCGCCCTCGGCCGTCTCATTCCCGATGGCCCCAGCATCCTCCTTACCAACCCCGGGCTCCGGGTACCCGTGGGCCGCTCGCTTTGGCTCGACCCGCTCCGGGACCTGGTGATTCGAGTGCAGCCGGGGACCGGTGCGAGGTGACAGTGTTGGACGCCTGCCGCTGCGCCACGGCGCGCTCTCCCCGCGCCGCTTCCCCTGCGCCTTCGGGCCCCGCCAGGTCCGGCACACTCACTGGGGCGCCCGCAGCCCCGGACGCGCGCGGGTGAGGCTGCAGCTGCGCTACGACGCCGCCGCTTCCACGCTCGCGCTGCCCTTCATGCTCGCGGTGGACGTGGTCTTCCACCGGCTGAAGCTGGTGACGCGCAGCAGGCCTTTGGCGGTGGAGGAGCTGCGCGGCTGGAGCCATGCCATTGACAGAAGAGTGCTGGCCTTTGCTTCCCCGGAGCCCGGGACCGCGGCCACCCGCAGGTGCCGGCTCACCCCTGTTCCCCCCGAGGGTGGCCCACTGCCCAAGTATGGGCGTTTGGCGGATGCCTCGGGGGCCCCTCTCCCCAGGGCCAAGGCCATAGACTGTGAGGCTTTTATCCGGGCTGGGGTGCGCTACCAGCACACCTCCACCACCCCCTCGCCCAACCGGGACTGTGTGCCCATGGTGGCGGAGCTGCTAGGGCCAGGGGACCCAGGAGCTGAGTCAGAGGAGTTGCTGCTCCGAGAACATTTCCAGCTGCTGGTGAGGATCCTTGAGGGATCCGAGAACACGGCGCCCAGGCCCAGCCTCGCAGCTCCGATGATGCTGGAGGTCCATCAGTTCCTGCTGACAGCCCTGACGCCCGATGTCCTGGCTGCAGAGGACAAGGAGTCTAATGCCGATGACCCGGTCTTCAACATTCTCAATGCTCCCATCACCACGCCCGGGCACCAGGGCTACGTGGTCAGCACTGACGACCCCCTGGGCCTTTCAGTGTCCTTCAGCCAGCGGGAGCTGCGGGAACTGAAAATTGCTTATCAGCCCCCTACGGAGAAATCGGATGCAGAGCACCTCTTCCAACTGGAGACGGAGGTGGTGGACGCAGATGGTGCCACCTCAGACCCCTTTGCCTTTATGGTGGTCGTGAAACCCCTGAACACCCTGGCCCCGGTGGCTACCTATGACCAGGGACTACTACTTTTTGAAGGTCAGTCAAGGCCCCTCTCCAGCCCCAACAGCCTTCAGATCAGTGATAGTGATCACCTGGGAGAGGTGAAAGTGGCTGCCATCAGGGGCTTGAGACATGGGCAGCTGGTCGTGCTTGGGGCGCCAGCAGGGTGCAAGCATTTCACGCCAACGGACCTGGCAGCAGGGCGAGTGGCATACCAGCATGATGGCAGCAACACCTACAGTGACAACATCTTCTTCCGGATGGAGGATGGGCGCCACCAGGTGGATTCCTCTTCCCTCTCGCCATCATCCCTGTTGATGATGAACCACCAATGGTCACTGCCGACACCGGGCTCTTGGTGACAGAAGGGCAGGCAGTCCAGATCTCCCCCTTTGTCCTGAGTGCAATGGATATTGACTCTGAGGACCTGACCATCCATTTTGTGCTGGAGGACCAGCCTCTGGAAGGAGAAGAGGAAGAACGAAGGGGGGATCTGGCTCCCAGTTCCTTCAACTCAAAGCAGCATCTGGAGGAGATGCTGCTGTGGCAGTCGGAACCACCTCGGGCTCCTGAAGATGAAGGCTGGTATTACGTGGGAAAGGGAGGACTTTATGAGAAGGTGGTGACTGAGTGGCTTTGACAAGACATAGTGGAAGGGAGACTCTTCTACCGCCATCTTGGACCCCTTGGCCCTCAATCCATAATGGCCCAGATAACCTTCCATGTGCAGGATGACCATGACCCACCCAATCTATCCAAGCAAAATTTCTTGACCATCAGAGTCCAACCAGTGGATCTGCAGAGTCCAGAGCTGTTTCCAGGAACTACCCTAGAAATGACCATGCAGCAATACCAACTCACTCACTTCCAGAAGAAATTCCTCCAATATATTGACCAGGACTCAGATGACCAGCACCTGTGGTACACCCTGCTGATGCCTCCAACTGACACAGATGACAACCACCAAGTCCGGGCTGGAGACATTGTGCTCACTGATTCACCAGACACACCCACTGTGCACTTCACCCAGGCCCAGGTAAATCACCATGAAGTTGCCTACCAGCCCCTCTGGGAGAAGCTGGGAATTGTACTGCGGATTGTGCAGTTCACCTACCAGGTGGAGGATGCTGCAGGCAATAGTGTACCTGGCACATTCACATTATTCCTGAGGCCTGTGGACAACCAGCCTCCCCAAGTCACCAACAGAGGCTTTACTGTCTTAGAAGGAGAGAGTTTCAGCCTCAGCAGTAATGAGCTGCATGTTTCAGACCCTGACACAGACATCGACCAGATTGTCTTCATATTAGTTTGGGGTCCCCAACATGGACATTTGCAGTACTTAAAAAAAAATGTGTGGTCCCAGGGGAATATTTCATGCAAGCTGATATTGTTAATGGGAGTATCTCTTATTGGAACCACAGAAACCAGGCGACCAGTGATACCTTCCATCTGGAGGTAAGTGACAAGGTGCATCACAAACCCATCACTGTCCAGATGTCTGTGCATCCTGCAGCAGCTGACAAAAGTCCCAGGACCTCTATTATAGGTAGTGCATTATTAGATGTGTCCATAGATGTACTAGAAAATACAGCCACTGAGATCACCATGGACATCATCTATGGTCTAAAGGACACAGGCAACTTGATGCTCTCTTTCACTGTGGAAGATAGTCCCAAATTGGGCATTATTCTGGTGAATGGTTTACCCACAGAATAGTTCACCCAAGAGGACCTCATCAGTGGGACAGTAGTCTATGTCCACACGGGAGGTGAAGTTGGATTCCAGAAGCAGCCTGATGCCTTCAGGCTTGCCTTCTCCAAGGATCTCATCAGCAGATGATGGGAGACAGCACAGTGGAAGAAGTACAGGTTCAAGTGGTGGTGCTGCCCGTCAACAACATGGCTCCCAAGGTCTTGGTCAGGGAGCCTTACGTTATCCATGAAGGTGGGAAGGGTGCCTTGACCTTACAACATCTCAGCATTGAAGATGTAGCATCTCCCCAAGATGAAATTCTCTGCACAGTAACTGGTCAGCCAGTCTCTGGCTACCTGGAAAATATGACACCAGCTCCTGGATCAGAAGAGACCCGAGCTGGTTATCCCATCAGCGCTCTCTCCATCAGAGATGTCCAGCTAAGACATGTCAACTAGGTACAGAGTATCCACAAGGGGGTAGAACCACAAAAAGATCAATTCACCTTTTATTGCTCTGATGGCATCAACTTCTCCCCAAATATCTTCTTTCCTATAATGATCTTACCCACCAATGATGAGCAGCCTGAACTTTTTGCCCATGAGTTTGTGGTACTAGAGGGAATGAGCATCGTCATAGACACCCCACTGCTCAATGGAGCTGATACTGACCTGCCACCAAATGAGCTTCACTTTCAGCTCACAGCCCTCCCTCGGCATGGGCGAATCATACAGCAGCTGGCCACAGAGAGCCAGCCCATCCGTAGCTTCACCTTACAGGAGATTCAGGAAGCCTCCACCATTGTGTATGAGCACGATGACTCTGAGACCACAGAGGACAGTTTTGAGGTCTGGCTGAGTGACGGCAAGCATGCCACCCACAGGACGGTACCCATTGTGGTGATCCTGGTGGACGATGAAACCCCTCAGCTGACCATCAACAATGGGCTCGAAGTAGAGACTGGACACACTGAGGTCATCACCAATCGGGTCCTCAAAGCCACAGATCTTGACTCAGATGATAAGAGCCTCAGTTTTATCCTCCGCTCTGGGCCTCAAAAAGGGCTTCTACAGCGACTGAGAAAACCCAGAGGGGAGGTGAGGAACAACCTCACCTTGGGAATGAACTTTACCCAGGGTGAGATTGACCAAGGCCTCATCTGTTACACCCACACAAGCCAAGGACTTCATGACCTTATCAAGTGTGGTGTGACTGATGGGATTAACCCTTTGCTAGACCGCTATTTCAACATCACCATTGGCAGCTTAGACAGGGTCTTCTTACCTGAGGTGGTTAGCAAAGGCATCACCTTCACAGAAGGTGACAGAGTGACCGTCACCATGGATCTGCTTAGCACCAATGACGTCAACATCTTTGATGAACAGCTGCACTTCAGCATCACAAGGGCTCCTAGCCTGAGGCATTTGGAAATCTCTGACCACCCTGGGGAGCCCATTACCTCTTTCACTCAGTGGCAGTTGGCTGGCAACAAGATAGTCTATGTTCACACTTCAGATGATGAGATAAAGATGGACAGCTTTGAGTTTCAAGAGACTGATGAACATAATCCCGTGTTTCAAACCTTCAGGATCTTCATCACGGGTGTTAATAATAAGAAACCTATCATGACCATCCATTAACTGATACTGCAAGAAGGGGAAAGAAAATGCATCATTCCCTTTGAGTTGGCAGCGGAAGACAAGGATACCCCAGATGATCTCCTTCTCTTTACCATCACCCAGGTCCCCATCCATGGCAGGATTTTGTATAATGGCAGTCGTCCTGTGACCACCTTCACCCAGCGGGACCTGAACGAGAACTTGGTTTGCTACTGGCACGATGGCAGTGCGATAGCTGAAGACAGTTTCTCCTTGACTGTGACAGATGGCACTCATGCTGATTTCTATGTCTTCCCAAACACTGCTGTGGAGACACACAGACCTCAGGTAATGTGGGTTCACGTAAGAAACTCCCTAGACAACAGGTTCTCCCAGACTGCCTTTAACAGAGATGCCCTGGCCTTGGAACACCTTCACCCTGGACATGTGGGCTTCCTGATTACCAGCAGGTCTCTCAAGACAGAGGATTGGGACAGTCCCCACAGGCTCCAGAAGTATAAAGTAACCAGAGGACCGGTGCATGGCTTCATTATCAACACTGGCCTTGGAAATGAGAGCACGCTAGTTTTTACACAAGGTTAGTACACAGTGTCCCCTGATGCCTTTGTCCTGCTCCATAAGTAGATAAGATCTCCCAGCTCTGCATGAAATTGTCCTGACCTCAGTCCTTTAGCAGAAAGATTCTAATTCTAATGAAATACAGTGGAATGAGAAATTAACAAACAAAGCAACAAATCCATTATCAGCTGTTTCCTCAGCCTGCTCTTTAAACTGGAGCTCTCAGACATTCAATCAGGTTTGTAGTTACACATTAAAACTGCCAAATACAGGTGGACAGCTTCTGCTTCTGAAATATTATAAGATTACAATGATGTTGAAAAGATCAGTTTAAGTTTGAATGTTAAGTAAAGAATGACATACCTAGGAATCATTGCATAGTTTACCAGTAAGTCTGGATTTCTGAAGATAGTGGTTTGGTGTCTTGATTTCAGATATAAAAATTACACTGCACATTTTATTGTACTATTCAAATTCAATTTCTGTATCTAGAAAATGCATAGAACTAAGTTTGCCTAGGGTCACTTGCAATGCAGGAGACACAGGAGACATGGGTTTATCCCTGGGTAACAAAAATCCCCTGGAGAAGGAAATGGCAACCCAGTATTCTGCCTGAGAAATCCCATGGGCAGAGAGGCTTGGCAGGCTATAGTCCATAGCAAAGAGGCTGACAGGACTGAGCAGCTTAACACGCACGCAGGCACAGAAGTTTGCCTAACTATGGGAGTATATGTTTTAATGATCATTTTTCTTTTATATTTGTTGTTACTACTAATGGTGAGCTAAAGGCTGGTCCTGCTGGCTTCCCAAGTGATGATACTGGTACCTTTGACTGCTCTTCACATAGTCATAAAACTTTTTCATGTAGCTCTATGCATGAGATGTGAAGAGATACATGGAATTTTACACATCCGATATGCATAAAGCTGGATGCAATTTTAGAGTAAAACTAAAGAAGGTTGTTTAAAAAACAGTTTCTTTACATTTTCAGAATTGCTTCTAAACCAAGTGAAATCATAGCAGGTTCTATAAAAATTGTTCTTGCAAATGAATACCCCAAAATGCAAATTATCTTGAAAATACTAGTATTAGCAATACAAAAACACAATTATAGACCCAACTGACACATTCTCAAATATCCAAGAGAATGGGCAATAGAAACACATCATGATTTTATTCTTATTTCCTTCTTACTGAGGATGCAATAGTTATTCTTGTTTAAATTCCTTTCAAGAAATAGTTTGTGAGTATCTGAGTGTTTCAACCTTGGATAGAAGACCTAACACCAGCTGGATTAAGCTGCCTGTAGAGGACCATGGTGTTGTGAAGTGTGCATAGGTGGAACCTGGGCATCCTTCTTGGATGCCCACCTCGTCATCCCAGAGATCATACACGGAGTAGCACAGTTACAGAATTTTAAATTATAAGGTTCCATTTTTTTGCTATTGCAACTTTAAGAAAAAGTTAAATTCTTATTAACCTCATTATTTTTTATAAAGTTAGATTTGTGTTCATTTAATCATTTTTAAATTTACTAACTGTAGTATTTTCATGCCCTATAAAAAACACTGAAGTTCTTATCATACTCATTTTCTCTGTGCCAACTCGATATGTGTATGATGCTTGCTCTTTTGCTAGATGACATTGATGAGATGAGGATCTACTACATCTTGAATGAAGGCAGCAAGGCAACTAAAGACATCTTCTACTTCTCAGCAGAAGACAATGGTAAGTCAGTATTGAGACCATACCTGGCAGTCTTGGTTAACTAAAGTCAGTATGAAATGGAAAAGAATTAAATCATGGACATAGTAATCACAATCAGTAATGTCATACTATCACCAAATGAATTCCTTTGGTTTTATTTGTAGTCTTCTGCCAAAGCATCCTTGACAAATCACTTTTTAGGAAGGGAAAGCAATGAAAATTTTCAATAATTAATTTGAAGTATTTTACCTGACCAAGGTTATGTGTGACATCCTATAGGCAAGTAGATTTCCTCTTCAAGAGGATCTGAGAATGTAGCTGGTAGTTTGTCTTACTCTAAAACTAAAACAAACCTACAGAAGGGGAGGTTGGGATGAATTGAAAGACTAGCATTGACATATATGCACTACCATGTGTAAAATAGAGAGCTGGTAGGAAGCTGCTGCATAGCACAGGGAGCTCAGCTACACGCTCTATGATGACCCAGATGAGTAGGATGGGGGTGGGGATGAGAAGGAGGTTAAAGAGGGAGCAGATATATGTGTATGCATAGCTGATTCACTTTGCTGTACAGCAGAAACTAACACAATATTGTAAAGCAACTATACTCCACTAAATAAAATAAAAGAAAAAATGAAAATAAATAAATCTAAAAATCGATCATTAGATGTTGTTAGGCATTTTAGCCCCAGTACTGAATCTTAGTGACTCCTTGATCTTAGAAGTGTAATATTCCTAGATGGGCTGAATGACCGGCCCACAGGAAAGCTTTCATTTAAAAACATGCCTATTTATGCTGCGCCTCTGTGCATGTACTCTGTCTTCAAAGTAGCATACTGGGCAGCAACTAGTTAACAGAAGGCACTTTCTTTACTCAGCCAAGGATGTACTGATTATGTGGTCAAGAGCAATCATTTTGCAGTAAGACAGGATAATTGCAGAAATTATGTCCATGTACCACTTGCCACTCTATAACCTTTTTCAGTATAAATCATTACTCATTCTCAGTAAATAACATGAATTTTCTGCCTGAATTATGTGCCATCAGTCAGGACTGTATTTACTGAAAAACAGTTTTCAATGAGTGGCAATATGGTATACAAAGTTTGAATCCCAATTGGCCCCCTGTGACCTTGAACAGGTTACCTTGTCCTTTCTGTGATTCATTTCCCTCATCTCTAAAATGATGGTCTTCATACCTCGTCCAAAGTGTCACGAGATAATGTATGTAAAGCACTTGACTCACGTTGTTGTTGTTTAGTCGCTAAGTCGTGTCCAACTCTTTGCAACCCCATGGACCATAGCCCACCAGACTCCTCTGTCCATGGGATTTCACAGGCAAAGACAATGGAGTGGGTTGCCATTTCCTTCTCCAAGGGATCTTCTCAACCCAGGGACTGAACTTATATCTCCTTCTTGTCAGGCAGATTCTTTAGCACTGAGCCACCTGGGAAGGCCATACTTGGCTCACAGCAGATGCATAATAAAAGTTAGTTACCTTCTCTGTTTCAGATGAGACTGACTACAGTGGCAACCACCGATCCCTCCTCTCCATCTTTTCACTTAGAGTTTAACAGATCTTTCCTTCTTTCCCTAAGTTCTCAAAATTCAAAATTACTACAAAGAGGAGGATGAATTTAAGCCTTCTCAACTGATTCACTAAAGTAAAATGCTTGTAAGATTCAGATGGTTTATAATGGGTTTTTTTTTTCTGTTTTTGAGGATGATATAAAAAGATGTACATCCAACTTGGACACTGTGCTTTCTGAGCAACATCGGAGACAAGAGCCAATCAGTGATGGTAATAATGTGAATTTTATGTAGCTACCATTGTTGAGTGCTTTTGTGGGCCAGTCACTGCAACATAAAAAGCAAATGTTACTAGGCCCATTTTTACATGAAGACACTTAGGCTGAATAACTTGCCTGAAGTCATCTGGGTAATAAGCAGGTGAACTGGAATTAAACCCAGATCGCACAGATTCCAAAGCCAGGGCTTTTAACCACTAATGCTATGCTGCCTTTGTTTTGGGAAACTGAAGTCATGAGCAGAAGTCAGAGAACAGGGCAGACAGCACTGCCTAACCTGGCAAAGAAGCACCTTATAATAAATTCAAGTGGTCAGAATGGCCAAACACATTCCAGAACATTTGAGGACATGCCTGCTCATAGTTGGATCTTGAAACGTGTGCGTGTCCATAAGCTAATTAAATATTTTTTAATATTTATTTGCTTAATATTCATTTAATTCAGTGGATGCTTTTAATTGTTTTCTAAGTACTATACACAGAGCTAAAATCCATGTCTACCTATGTGGAGCATTCTTGGAATAGCTTACAAATTCTGATGAAAGACTCACTCTAAACTTTTTTGTATTTGCTATTTTCAAATTTTATGAATGTCTATCTTTACAATAGCCAAATTAATCTTTTTTTTCTTTTTAAAATTTCCCCACTTAAGGTATTTCCCAAATGGAATGTTTAATGAAACTTGCACTGTGGTCTATTTTTTGTTTGTTCTATTTTATTGAAGTATAATTGATTTATAAGACTGTATTAATTTTTACTGTACAGCAAAGTGATCCAGTTATATATATATA
>NW_011494920.1:1790213-1798591 GCF_000754665.1 Bison bison bison | reverse complement strand
TACACACACACACATATGTATATCCTTTTTTATTCTTTTCCATTATGGTTTATCCCAGGATATTGAGTATAGTTCTCTGTGCTATACAGAAGGTTCTTGTTGTTTATCTTTTTTATATGTAGTGCTGTATACCTGTTAATGCAAAGTTCCTCTTTTATTCCTCCCTGCTTCCCCTTTGGTAACCATAAGTTTGTTTTCCATGTCTGTGAGTCTGTTTCTGCTTTGTGGATAGGTTCATTTGTGTCATATTTTAGATTCCACCTAAAAATGATATCATATGGTATTTGTCTTTCTCTTTAAGACTTACTTCACTTAGTATGACAAACTCTACGTCCATGTATGTTGCTGCAAATGGCGTTATTTAATTCATTTTTATAGCTGAGTAGTACTCCATTGTATAAATACACTATATCTTCTTTATCCATTCCTATGTTGATGGACGTTTACGTTGCTTTCTTGGCTATTGTAAATAGTGCTACAGTGAACACAATGTGATCTATTGATAATCGTCTTTCCTAATGACATATAGCACTGGAAAGTACTGCTTCTGGTTATTTAAGGAATTTGGGGTGGACACCCTTCCAGGGATGTATTTTTCACTACTGGGTTGGAAACAGACTTTGTTGTTGTTATTTGTGCACCAACATTGGAGCCATTAGAAGATTGCGCCTTGCCTCCAGGACTATGCAGTAGGCCTGTCCATATAAGACCTTGCACCAGTCTTACAGGTGGAAGTACTGGCAAGATGACTCTAGAGTTGCAATTTATTGAAACCCCAAGACTAAAGGCAGGAAAACAGGAAGGCTTCCAGCTCATAGGCTCTGAAACCAGGCTACCTGGATTCAAATCCCAGCTTCACTGCTTAATGGCTGTGTAACATTGAGAAACTCTCCTTTGGTTTCCTCATCTGTGAACCAGAGATAATTATAGCAATTGCATCATAGGATAACTGTGGGGATTTTTCCCTGGGACTTGGAAACGGAAAACCTGAAAGAACAACACTTGGACAGTCTCTGCAAGGACTGACAAGTTTATTTCTGTAGTCAAGCCTTTTTATAGGAGCAAGGAACAAAGAGCTTAGAGCATACGGGCAGCAGAACACGTACAAGGCTAAGATATAATCAGTAAAAGATACTTCAAGGAACAGCGCATTCTTAACGACCTATGTGTTTATCCATGACCCATTTTCTCAAGCAATGTCTTTAATGTTTAATTGTTAAATCTTGGCACTGGAGCATAGCCAAAGGCAGGAAATGTTCTTCAGCAATCAGTATATAATGTCTAGGTACTTCTGGCCCTTCGCCATTTTCCCATGGACCTTCTCCTTCAAGGCTATTTTGCACTGTGCCTCCCAACATATCCTCCTTTTGTTTTTAGTTTAAGCATGGCAGCTGATAGTTGGACCCCGTTGTAGGAGGCACAGAATCTTGAGTAGAGACATCTGTATAGAATTGTGTAGTGCCATACCAGACAGGGTTCCTACTGTAACAATAGATATTAGACTAAGAATGCCAGCAATAATCCATCCTATTATGGGCTTTGACCTCCTTAAGCCATATTTGAGCAAAACTGAGAGAAATACAGAGTTGGTCCATGGTTCTGTTAGGTTAACAGGAAGCCACAAATCAGATCTTTGCTTGACTATTGCAATGTTGACATAATGATATGAAATAGTATGGTTTAAACACGTATACAAGGCACATGCTGTACAATTAACAATCTTAGCAGAAAGATCTATATCGAAGTTACCTACAATAAACATGTATGGGAGGTGCACACAAGATTGGATATAACCTGTACTATCATATAAAAAGGTATAGTTTTAAGGGTTTTAAGGCTTTTGCAGTCCCATACACATTGGCAAAGCGCTCCAATGCAGCAGGAATCTTCCACACATGCCATTGTTCAGGTCCTATGGTAGGGGTTCAGATGTTAACGTTTTCTCTTCAGCTTCTCTACGGTCATTGACGAGACCATTTGGGTCAGCTGCGTCACCTGTCGGGGGAGTCTGGTCTCGGGGTCCTTCTCAGTAACAGACATGGAAAAGTGGAACCCAGATTTCTTCTCCATCTGCAACGATAAGACCATAACCTCTGCCTAGGAGTCGTAAGATTCCTGGCAACTATTGATTAAACTGTTTATACCATATTGGGTGTGTTGGCTTCTAACAGTTTCTTACTGTTTTCCTCTGCAAAATGTCTGTCTGCATGAGTATCAGAACTATCTTTTAGTAAATTTAAAAAATTTAAGGAATAAAGAGTTAAAGATAATAACAATTGAGGGTTCATAGGATAAGAAGTGTATCTTATATACATAAGATATATATTATGTATTCCATAATATTCCCCCTTTCTGTTTTAATAAATGAATTTTAAGAGTACGATGGGCTCTTTCGATAATTGCTTGAACCTGGGGATTGTAGGGTATCCCCGTGATGTGTGTTATATTCCATTCCATTAGAAATGAATGAAATAAGTGAGAGGTAAATGTAGGCCCATTATCTGTTTTTAAGACCGAAGGTATTCCCATAACAGGGAAGGTGAGTAAAAGTGTGGAAATGGCATGTTTACTGGATTCTGAAGAGATAGGCATTGCCCATATAAAACCTGAAAATGTGTCAACTGAGACAAAAAGCAAAGAAAACTTTCCCAAGGAGCAATGAGTGAAGTCAAAGGGAGTTAGGCTGTTGCCCATGAGGATTAACTCTTGAAACTGTGGTACGTAAGTACAGAGAAGCGCAGACGTCACAGGATTTAATGATATGTCTTGCTTCAGTGAGGGGAATATGGTATTTAGAGTGCAATCTTTTAGCATTGGTATGAAGATTAGCGTGTTTGTCCATAGCAGACGTAAAGACAGGAGCTATGAACCTATCAATAGCATCATTTCTTGCTGCCAGGGGGCCAGGTAAACCTGAATGAGCACTATATGTGCAATGAACAAAGATTCCTTATGTGATCGAATTAAGGCTTGAGTTTTTGAAAAGAGAGTATATAATTCTTCATCTAGGTTGTATAAAAAGGCGGTAACAAAATCAGGGAAAAGGGAAGCAAGGTATTTGGAATCAGTATACACATTGAAGGATAATGGTTGAAGAGACAAAAGAGCATATAAAGCATATAATTCAACTCTTTGTACTGCAGAATAGGTAGTAGGTAATTTCTCTTTGATATCAGGGCCAACGATCCCAGCTATGCCTTTCTTGTTGCCATCAATGAAATAGGTAGGTGCATTTGAAATAGGCTGGGAGGCAATAATATTAGTTACTATAAATTTAGTGAATTGTAGGAAGTTCCATAATTTTCCTTTTGGCAAATGGAATGACATAACACTCTGAAAATCACTTAATGCTATTTGCATGGTTATATTATACTGTAAGGCAATTTGTAGTTCCTTTTTTGTCAAGGGAACATGTATTGCATATGGATGATATCCAGTTAAGGTTTGTATATGGTTCCGTCCTGATACAATTAGTTGCCCTATTTTCTCAATGTATAATATGATTTTTTTTCTGATTGTTTAGTATGTAGATATACCCATTCTATCAGGTTGTTTTGAGCTATGATTGCAGTAGGTGAATGTTTGGTGGGAAATATATATAAATAGACTGGTTGGGCATGGTCCAGCCGAGTTGAGAAAGATGGTTGAATGTGTTTTTCAACAAATTTTAATTCTTCTTTCGCTTCTTTTGTTAGCTGTCTAGGACTATTAGGGTCAGGAGGTCCCTCTAAAATTTTAAATAAATTTTGTAATGCATAGGTGGGAATGCCAATAGATGGCCAAAGCCAATTAATATCTCCTATCAATTTTTGAAAATCATTTAATGTGCATAGAGAATGCACAGAGATTTGAGTTTTTTGAGGTTTTATCTTAGACTCTTCCATAACATGTCCCAAGTAATTAAAGGGTGCTTTCAATTGAATTTTATCTGGCACAACAAGTAAGCCATGATTTTGAAGAGTGGTAGTGACTTCGTCATATAACTGTTGTAAACAAAGTTCAGATTCCATGGACAGGAGTATATCATCCATATAATGAATTATGAAAGCAGTAGGATATTTATCTCTAACAGGTTGTAATAAAACAGATATGAGATATTGGCAAATGGTAGGAGAGTTCATCATTCCCTGAGGTAGCACCTTCCATTGAAATCTTTTAACAGAAGTCATGTGATTTATAGAAGGAACTGAAAAAGCAAAACGTTTTCTATCTTTAGGATGCAAGGGTATAGTAAAAAAGCAGTCTTGTAAATCAATAATAATTATAGATTAGTCTTTCGGTACCATGGAAGGGGAGGGCAATCCAGGTTGTAATGGCCCCATAGGAATTATATTTTATTAACATTTCTTAGATCTATCGATATTTGCCATTTTTCTGATTTCTTTTTTATTATAAAAATGAGAAAGTTCTATGGGGAAAATGAAGGCTCTATATGATTCTTTTGTAATTGCTCATCTATTAGTTGTGTGAGAGTTGTCAACTTTTCTTTAGTTAGGGGCCATTGAGGTGTTCATATTGGGGCATTAGATTCCCAGTCGAGAGGCAATAGTGTTAACTCAATGGCCCCCACTAAAAGGGCTCATTTAGAGAGATTGTGGCTTTCGTTTGTTCAAGAAAATCCCTTCCCCATAAATTAATAGGGATATTGGTAATATATGGTTTGATATAAGCTACAATTTGATTAGGACCATAAGCTTGTAAATAGAATGTATTGACGAAAGTTTGTGTAGCATTAGCCTTATTTATTTCCAATAGTCTGGAAGGAGTCATAGTCTTACCCCATTCAAGGGGTCATTCTTCAGTTCTGATAATGGAAATGTTGGTTCCTGTATCCAGCATATCTGTGAAATTTTTTCTTTGTATCTTTAGAGTAAGCATAGGTTTTTGATGTTCCTTTAATAAGGTAGATAGTGTGGCAGTAAGATTGGTGCTATCAAAACCTCCCTGCCTAATTTTATCAGATGCCTTCATTGGTTTGACATATCGCAAAAGTAATAATTGTGCAAAGCGTTCCCCTTTTTGTAGATATACCTTTCCTAATTTTATGACATCCATCATGACATGTATCTCTCCTTCATAATCTTCATCCACAACTCCAGTCAATACTACTAAACCTTCCATTATACAGCTATTCTGTCCCAAAATTAGTCTAACTGTTCCAGGTGGGATCGGACCATAATATCCAGTGGGGATTTTATGAGGATTGTATAATTCTATTAATTCCATATCATAAGGACTAGGTATATCAATGCAAACACTCTTAGATGTAGCTGCTTGCAGTGTCATAATGTTGGGTCCTCCTTTTGTAGTGGGGCTAGAGGATAGCCCCTTTATTAGTTTCCCTGTTTTTGTTGTGCCTCTGGTGTCAATGCATTTCCATCCTT
Organism: Bison bison bison; assembly: GCF_000754665.1. NCBI lineage: Eukaryota > Metazoa > Chordata > Mammalia > Artiodactyla > Bovidae > Bison > Bison bison. The sequence goes on along the minus strand of NW_011494920.1, from coordinate 1,793,207 downwards.
ATCGAATTTGGAATGACATTTATTCAACCAATGGAATCCCCTTTTACATTTTGGCAAACTCTTGGGGGTCTTTTTTTCAGAAATATTATTATTTTTAGCTGTCTGCATTAGCATGTGGCATTGTTTTTTCATATGGTTGGCCTTCTCGCAGTTAAAACATTTAGCATTGGCAGCCTTTTGCACATTAAACGTTTCTAGTGTCGCTAATTTTGCTCTGTGGGACACAGATCTGATATCTCTATAAGCTTTCAAATACTCCATAAGAGAACCGGTTTCTCGAATTGGTCTAAGCACGGATTGACATTCCTCATTAGCATTTTCAAAGACAAGTTGTTTTAAAATAATATTTTGTAAAGTTTCATCTCTGATAGATTTTTCAATGGCATCCTTTAATTTTTCTATAAATTGGGAATATTCTTCCTCATGTCCTTGGGTAATCTTGACAAATGAACCATCAGAGTTAATATTATCAACCTTTGCCCATGCTCTGCAAGAAATTTCTTTAATGAAATACATTTGAGGGGTAAGACTAGCTAATTGCACAGTCATATCGGCCATGGCTCTCATTCCAGTAAGTATATCATAGGTTAAATTTGCAGGGTTACCGTGAGATTGCTGATCAATCATCATTTGTTGGGCCTCATCATTAACCCATATTTGCCACTGAAGTAATTGTTGAGGATTTAGAACCATCTTTGTTATTTGAAAAAAATCATATGGCATCCAATGATCAGCCCATCCTCTGAGGAATTCTACACAGTAAGGAGAAGTAGGTCCATATAGAGTGCATGCTTTCTTAGAGCTATACAACATACCAAAATCTAAACCAGCCCAAGCATTCTGGCCTTGGGCAGGCTGATTAAACTGTATTGGGAAAGCGAAAGTGCAAGCAGGCATCTCCCGAGGAGGAGTGAAATGATTAGTATGAGCAAAGTTAGCAACTGCTGTTACAGGCGGAGCAGAAGGAAAAACTTCAGATTTGGGCTGTTTGCTGAATGAAATGACCTCCGTTCTAAGTGGCTTCAGTTTTGACACATCCTGAGAGACTGATCTGATCTGATCTGATCTGTATACATATGTCCCCAAGCTGTTTTTCCAAGGATTGTGTCTGATTGAGCATAACATTCTTATATTTCAAAGCACCTTGCATATCTTGTTCCTTAAGCTCATATTCATATAAAGACTGAACAGTCTCTACTTCCAAATCAACATTATGCCCTTCAATTTGTTCTATGACAGCCGTATGAGTGACCATGTAACCCTTGCTGATATGCTCGCAAAACATTATTCTTAACCCTTTTCTATATGTCTAGATTGAGTGTCCCCTCCTCTGGGAACCACGGATTATGTTCCAGTAAAATATGATAGCAGTCGTTCAACTGATCTCTTGAAATATTAATACCATTTTGTTTCAGAAAGTGATGCATTATAGAAATGAAAGGAATCTTACTGCTATGTTGTCCCATCCTGCTTACCTCTTTCTGTAGGGCTCGCCGCTTTGTTCAGTCTTCCTATCAAGTCCCTGTTTCGGGTGCCACTTGTGGGGATTTTTCCCTGGGACTTGGAAACGGTGAACCTGAAAGAACAACACTTGGACAGTCTCTGCAAGGACTGACAAGTTTATTTCTGTAGTCAAGCCTTTTTATAGGAGCAAGGAACAAAGAGCTTAGAGCATACGGGCAGCAGAACATGTACAAGGCTAAGATATAATCAGTAAAAGATACTTCAAGGAACAGTGCATTCTTAATGACCCATTAAATGGGTGTTTATCCATGACCCATTTTCTCAAGCAATGTCTTTAATGTTTAATTGTTAAATCTTGGTGCTGAGCATAGCCAAAGGCAGGAAATGTTCTTCAGCAATCAGTACATAATGCCTGGGTACTTCTGGCCCTTCGCTATTTTCCCACAGACCTTCTCCTTCAAGGCTATTTTGCACTGTGCCTCCCAACAATAACTATGAGGATATTATTTGTTTCCTATTGCTCCTATAACAAATTATCATAAAATTAGTGGCTTAAAGCAATGCAAATTTATCATCTTATAGTTCAGCAGGTCAGAAATCTAACATGGCTTTTACTGGGCTAAAATCAGGGTTTGGGTAAAGATGTATTTCTTTATGGAGATTCTAGGGGAGAATCCATTTCCTTGCCCTTTATAGCTTCTAAAGGCTGTTCTCTTCTTCCAATTTTGAAGCTGGAAGCAGCTGGGTCTTTCTCAAGGTGCTTCACAGTGACTTTCTGCCTCGCTCTTTCACTTACAAGAACGCTTGTGATTTACATTGATTCCACTTGTGTAATTCAGCCAACTTTCCCTCATCTCAAAATTCTGAATTTAATCATATCCTCAAAGTTCTTGTTGCCATGTAGTATAACTTATTCACAGAGTCCAGAGACTAAGCTATGGACATTATTGTGCTAGGGTGCTTCAGTTGTGTCTGACATTTTTTGACCCTATGGACAGTAACCTGCCAGGCTCCACTGTCCAGGTGATTCTCCAGGCAAGAATACTGGAGTGGGTTGCCATGCCCTCCTCCAGGGAATCTTCCCAACCCAGGGATGGAACCCACATCTCGTGTCTCCTACATTGGCAGGTGGGTTATTTGCCACTAGCACCACCTGGGAAGCCCAGGCATCTTTAGAGGATCATTATTCTGCCTACCACAAGCATTCAGGGAATCAACACACATCAGGCACTTAAGAACCCCTGGCACATAGCAAGCACTCAATAATTATCATCTTTAGAATTATCTTTAGAAATACAAATTTTGTATTTTTCTTCTAGATAAAGAGAATTTTAATCATTTATTCCTAGAAATCTATAATTAGATCACTTGATTATAGAAGGTCAAATTTTATGCTATTAGGGTAAATTTCTTTATTGGGGTGCTGCCTGCAAAACTTGGTTTTTTATCTCTTTTTCTCTGGCCACTTCTAAACTGATTTCATATTTGGAAGTTCGCTAAGTGGCCAAGGCAAAAGAGGAAGGAACTTAA
>NW_011494920.1:1775390-1790113 GCF_000754665.1 Bison bison bison | reverse complement strand
ACCATTCTTGTCTTTTCCACTACACGCTAAGCTGCTTTACACGGGAATATCATGCCTGTTCTCACCTTGTTTTCCCTCTCAGTTGTGCCTTTCCCCTTCTGCTCTGCTCCAAAAATAATATAAGGCCTAGTATTATTATTCCCTAATAAATTTGAATTTTCTTTTTTTCTTTCCTTTCACGTACTTATGAACATAACTATACTTGTGTACACAGATAAACTGGGAAGTCAAACAAAAAAATTTTTACAATGTACCTAACTTGTAGATTCTATCAATTTCTGAAGTTTTGAATTATCCAACCTAAGATTATTTCAGTATAAAATCACCATCTACTTTGTAACATCGATGGGAAATTTCATTTTGTTCAAGGTTATCCTGAAAGCCACTGGTAAATGGGAAACACATTTTACATTTCTAAAGCTCTGAACTGTGCCAATTAAGCAAAGTGTCAAGTTCATTTATCATCCTCTCCCAAAGTTACTATATTCACAGATTTATGTTGAAGTTTTGCATAACTCTGCTATACATAATGATGAATGGTCTTTTCCACTTACCATAGAATAATATTACCTTAAATTTATATATGACTTAATATTTCTACACTTCCCAGGCAGCTCAGTGGTAAAGAATTTGTCTTCCAAGCAGGAGATGCAGGTTCGATCCATGGGTCAGGAAGATTCGCTGGAGAAGGAAATGGCAACCCACTCCAGTATTCTTGCATGGAAAACCCCATGGACAGAGGAGCCTGGCAGGCTACAGACCATGGGGTCACAAAAGAGCTAGACACAACTTAGTTGCTAAACCACAACAATAATATTTCTACAGAGTGTTTCACAAATGTTATTCCATTTGATCCTCACCACAGCCTGTGAGATGGGAATTGTTATTTCAAATTTTAAGATGAGGAAATGAGCTTGAGGAGTTAAAGGATTCAGAGAAAGAAACCATCAAAGGAACCAAGTCAAGTCTTCCTAATAAGTGAAACTGAATAGCTATATGGCAGTGAGGCAATTTTAGTTTGAGGATATACTGTGAATATTTAATTGTGTTCATAAGACCAAAAACAGATTATTTCATTTTTCTCTTATTCAGTATTTAAAGCCAATTTGACCAACACTATGCATTTTAATATTTGAATTTGACATGATACTTGTCTCATGGTTCATGTGAGTACTAATTTTCTGTTTCAATGAGCTGACTTTTTCAAGTGAGTGTGAAAATAAAATACATAATAACAAATAAAAAGGGCTTTGGGGAACAATAATAGAACTAATCATAAATCCAGTATATCTGTCTAACATGCAATTAAGGTAACATCACATTTATTTACAACTTTAACCTCTCTAAAATCCACTGAAAAATTTGAAAGCAAGGCAGAAATGTCACTGAGTAGTCAAATTATCAAAATCTTTGCCCTGAAATTTTCACACCTGATTCAAAGAAGCCTTTACTTAGAGTCTGTTTACTCTTATTTCCCAAACAAGTGTAATTTTATTTTAAATAAAAGCAGCAGGAAAAAGTGAGTAGGAGTTAAAAGCAGAAAAAGTTACAGAATTCAGAAGATATAGGTTAAAATAAGCAGATAAAGAACTCAAATCCATGAGAATTCAAAAGGCAATGTAACAACGGGATATGACCCAGGGATCGAACCCGGGTCTCCCGCATTGTAGGCAGATGCTTTACCATCTGAGCTACCAGGGAAGCCCAATGCATGTCTACAGCTACTTATAATACACATAGCAGAAGTCAGAACTGCAGTAAGACAAAAAAACATTTTGCAGGACTTCAAGATGATGTCATAATAAATCTATATTTATCATTAAATGAAGAAACCCCAGAGGAAAATAGTGTAAAGTCATAAAGGATGTTACATTTTCATATAAAATACATTTATATACTACATAACCATGAAAATGTCTAAAACATAGATAGAAGATGTTAAAATGGTTTACAATGGTAATGATGGATTGTAAGTTGTTTTTATTTTCTTTTGATTTTTCCTTACATTTTCCTGGGTAAATGCTTTTTCAATGACCATGATTATTATCTGAAAAATTCAGTTTCCATTTAAGAAAAATGCACTCTTGAATACACCAGAACCATCTGGTTCCATAATATAGATTTGAGTGGCTGACCATGTGATACTGGCTTATAAATGATTCAAAAATGTCCCACTTAATAATGCAAAGAATTCAAAACTTCAAACAAAAGAGAATCAGGGCAGATGCTTCGCAGGCAGAAAGTAATCAACAGTTAGGCTTGCTGACTTTTTCCTTCATGAGTCCTTCCTGGCTGTTTCTTTAATTCCTTTGCAAAAAGTGGCCAAAAATGAGTTGCCAGCCCTTGGATGATCTAGAAGCAAGGCAGGAGCAGGAGGAACAGAGAAGACAGCTAGAGGGGCAGAGGGAGCTCACCACCAGTGTTCCCGTGTTCAGCAGAGCCAATTGCTGGAAGAATCTGTTCAGAGCTGTAAAATATACAGCCACACAGGGCCAAGTTTGCTGATTTGGTGTAAATATAATTTTGTATCAGCTATCACACTATCTATATGCTAGATAACTTCTCTTTGTGTCATTCGTGATTCAATTAGATTTTGTTCATTTTTGTTTTATACTGAAACCATTGATTTTTTATTGTAGTTGATTTACAATGTATTAGTTTTAGGTGTACAGGAAAATAATTCATTTATATATTTTTTACATATAAAAATATATTTAAAAATATATATATATATATATTTTATGTATGGCTTCTCTTGTAGCTCGGTCAATAAAGAATCTTCCTGCAGTGCAGGAAACCCTGGTTCGATCCCTGGGTTGGGAAGATCCCCTGGAGAAGGAAACGGCAACCCACTCCAGTATCCTTGCCTGGAAAAATCTCATGGATGGAGGAACCTGGTGGGCTGCATTCCATGGGATCACAAAGAGTCGGGCACGACTGAGTGACTGACACTTACTTATTTACATATATATGTATATGTTTTAGATTCTTTTACCTTATAGGTTAGAAACCATTGATTCTCTATAGAAAGATAGAAAAGGTACTTCATATTTATCTTTAGATCACCTCAAAAGCTCTTCAGAGTGCCCCCTCAGCCTCACTTCCTTTTTCTGTTATGGAGGCCAGGGCTGGAGTCTGACTGTTGCTGCTGGTAATTTTTTGGTTTGTTTCTCCTACAAATTAATCATTTTAGAAGTGGCAACACCTTTTTAGAATACCCAGGATTGAATCATATTGGGGAACCCATTCAATGAATGGGAGAATGATAAAGAACATGTTGTTAACAACCTTATTGACACACTACCACAGCCTTGTTTTTAGCATTGTTAATTATACATACAACTGAAAGCTTTAAGTCTAAAATTTTACATTAAAATACATGAACGCATAAGCATTTGTAGCATACCTAATCTAAAAACATGTAAGTGCTTATAATTCCTCAGATGTCTGATCAATATTGTTTTTAAATAAATGCATGTACATGGTTAAAGAATAATAATTAATAGGGTATTCCCTGGTAGTCAAATGGTTAGGACTCCAAGCTTTAACTGCCAAGGGTGTGAGTTCAATCCCCAGTCACAGAACTAAGATCCTCCACAAGCCAAAAATATTTTTATATTTTAATAAAATTTTTAAAAAGAATAATAATAATTAAACTGTATTGATACCTAGTCCCTTTCCCCAAAGAGGAACTGTTCATTATATTTCCTTACAAAAAGAAAATTATTCATAGCAGAATATCCTTTTTATTTAAAGAGCTTGTTTTCTATTCTCAGTTCTAAGCCTGGCCTGCTTTAACTTAAAATATATGTATATTATATATGATATATGTTCTTATCAATTATGAACTAGAACAAATAGATCTATCTTAAAAGCCTTATTCTTTTTAAACAGTTATATAATATTTCATTTTATAGCTGTATTTTGCTTAATTAACTAGTTATCAAGTAAAAGGCATTTTTTTCTTTTTTGGTTTTAATTCTACTATGAACTTTATCTTAACTTACATTCAAATACAAATGTATATTTTTGCTTAGCAGTGAAAATGCTGATTTAATCTAGCTATTTGAATGTCTAAAACATTCTCACATTTTCTTAAATGTCATACTTGCTTCAGATATTAGAAGGCTTTTTCATACAAACATGCCCAGACAGATGTGAAACTGGGGCAGAAAATACGAGAGCTGTTTATTCCAAATTTAATAGTTAAATTTACTTCTAATCTTTAGAAGTTAAAAAAAAGTATGAGCAAGGGAAAAAAAAATAAAGGCATTTTTGCCATTAGAGGCACCAAGAAACCTCTGGAATTGTAGACAGGTGGTAGTTCTTGCTTATCTGGCTCTGCCAGGGCTGACCCTGGAAGAGTCTCTACCTCCAGGGTTTTCAAGGTATGTTGTGTTGAACATGCAAGGATTCGAGTCTGCAATTTAGAATTAAGTCTGCAGTTACAGTGTGCCCCAAGACAGCCCTCTTGTCTGAGTACAGATCAAAACAAGTTTTGGTAATTAATTTCTAGCTCATTAGTCAGTGGGGCTGCGGGCACCAATGTGCAGTAACAATGAAAGAGACAGGAGAACCGCATCCATTTACATGTCACATAGCAGAGCTGGGTGTAATCACCACCCTCTATAAAATATTACACGTCCATCCTGGGTGCTTCACTCTTGTACCGTATTCATAATGTAAGAACAAATGGCTCTTAAGCCTTCTAATTTGAATCAATGCCCATGCTTTATTTTATATAATGTAGCTTGCCAGCACTTGAGAAAAAAAAAAATAGCTGCTTTTCCCATGTCCTTATAACAATTAGAGTTCTTTAGACTTAGTTTCCACATAGGAAATTAAGTGGGGATTCGAAATGAATGTTCTTCATTCATTGAGGCAAATGTGAAGTGATTTCCAGAGAACTTTCTCGGTTCTCTATTTGATTCTGCTAGTGCTAAACTCTCTGGGTTTTGCAGTATTTCAAAAAAATAAAAATATGTGTTTAAATAAAACAAATTCAAATAATACAGAAGAGTATAAGATGAAAAGCCAAAGTTTTCTTTCCTGTTCCCATTTATGGTCCTATTTCACAGGAAGCCAAAAACTCTCTCTGTGTGTAGGTGTGTGTGTGTGCACACATGCATGCACACATACGTAGCTCTAGCTGTAATTAAGTCTTCCATTAATTTTTAAAGTCCTGGAAGCCTGGAAGATAGTAGACAGACTTTACTTATTGGTGAAGTTTTAATCTTCCTATAAGAGGAAACTGCTTAGAATTGTACCTTGGCCCATATATACTAGGAAAAGAGGAAGAGAAGATAATCAGGCCAATCAAATTGATTCAAACAGTGAAATAATATAACACTGATAATGATCTGTGTTAGAATTGAAATGCCTCCCTGACAGTACCAAACATATAATTGATGTGCAAACATGTTGGTTGATAGACGAATAAACACAAATTCATGAAAAGAATTCCAAAGATAAATTCATTTTATGAATGATAGAGGTTGAATGTTTAATTGTAGCTGTGATTTAAAAAAGAATAGTGCTCTTTTAAAAATTGTGAATCACTGTGTCATACACCTGAAACATATAATATTGTATATCAACCATACCTCAGGTAAATATTTTTAATTTTTAAAAATTAAAAAAATTAAATAACATTGATCATAATTGTGGATTATTTATAAGGAGACTTTTTATAAATAAATAAACATGTATTGTCTGATCGACAATAAGGAGCCTCAAAGAAAAATAGCTTTGGTCTCTTTGAGTATTGCATGAAAGTATTTTTGTTCAATGTTTTTCCCTGTAATTTAAAACACCAGTTTATTTTTTTTTAATGATGCAATTTCACACACAAAAATAGAAAGCCAGTTTGAGCATGCAATAACCTAAGAAAGTTTCAGCACAAGAAAATAATCACACTTTTCAAAGATAATTAATGAAAGGAGAAACCATTTTTGAAGGAAAAGAAATGCTATGAATGATGGATCTTTTCATATTCGCTACTAGTAAATCAATACTTGCTATATAGTGTGTAATTTTGATCACATTGTTGCATACCTCTTGCTTTTCATTTTCCAGTTGCTAAATATCCTGATTTGCACTCAAATTGATTTAAGAAACATTTTATTGCTTGAAAAGAGAATTTATTGCTTGAAAGAATCAAGGCTGATTTTGTCTTGCATTATGTGGGCCCTTAAATAGTCACTTCAGGGATAAATTTAAAATAAAAGTTTACAACCTCAAGATTAAGTCTTAAATTCCACCTGCATGCATATATAGCTTCCCAGGTGGCACTACTGGTAAAGAATCCACCTACCGATGCAGGAGAAGCAAGAGACACCGGCTTAGTCCCTGGGTCGGGAAGACCTGCTAGAGAAGGAAATGAGGAAATGGCAACCCACTCGGATATTCTTGACTAGAGAATCCCATGGACAGAGGAGCCTGGAGGGCTATAGTCCAGGGGGGTCACACAGAGTGGAACATGACTCAGCAACTAAACAGCAGCAACAACTCTTGTCCCAGGTATCATGCTAGACATTTAAACACCTTAGTAAGGAAGGAAGGAAGTGTTAGTCACTCAGTTGTGTCCCACTCTTTGCAACCCCATGGACCGTAGCCCACCAGGCTCCTCTGTCCATAGGATTTCCAGGCAAGAATACTGGAGTGGGTTTCCATTCCCTTCTCCAGGGAATCTTCCCAACCCAGGGATTGAATCTGGGTCACCTTCATTGCAGGAGGATTCTTTACCATCTGAGCCACCAGAGAAGCCTTCTCATTTAATCTCCAAAATCATGAGATAGATATTATTCCCCATTTTATGCATAAAGAAGGTAAACCTTGATGGCATCGAGTAAAATGATTATTTTTACGAAAGTTATTAGCACTTGAACATTCTAAGGGAGTCATGTGGAAAGATAAGAAAATCACAAAATCCTAATCCTTCTAAAACTAAGTCACTATAAAAATTATCCTTAATGCATTGATCTGGTTTTTGTTCAAAAGTTACATGTTTCTCTGGAAGGCAGAAGACATTTAATTTATAAGAAAAATTATAGGCTAAGTCTGGAGGCTGATGTTTATATACAACACAGACATAAAACAGATCCTTTGGTAAGGGGATGACAAGGGGCATGAATGCCTGAATGATGCCCTTTCCACTTTCAGGAAACTATGACCCATCCATAGTGTTGAATGATTGGAGCCATTGAAGACAATATTTTTAAAAGAAAAATTATCCACAGATTGTATTCTGACTAACCTTAAAATTAATCAAGCTGCTGGGCATTTTGCTTGTCTTTCTTCATCAGGACCCAGACATGCTGGGTTGTCTCCCTATATGACAATGCTGCTGCTGCTACTGCTGCTAAGTCGCTTCAGTCGTGTCTGACTCCGTGCGACCCCACAGACGGCAGCCCACCAGGCTCCCCCGTCCCTGGGATTCTCCAGGCAAGAACACTGGAGTGGGTCGCCATTTCCTTCTCCAATGCATGAAAGTGAAAGGTGAAAGTGAAGTCGTTCAGTCATGTCCGACTCTTAGCGACCCCATGGACTGCAGCCCACCAGGCTCCTCAGTCCATGGGATTTTCCAGGCAAGAGTACTGGAGTGGGGTGCCATTGCCTTCTCCAATATGACAATGACTGAGGCTCTTCTAAAGTGATTTATAAAAAAAATAGGAACAAATATATGTATATCCATATATACAGTTTCTCTCAGCCTAAATTGATGAGAAACTGGCAGAGAAACAAAATATATGGAAGAAGTGCAGAATGGATATCAAACCCTATACATATAGTAAAACATGTAACATATAGTAAAACATGTAAAATAGAGCTGATATTTTAACCTGGTTGAATTTCCTAGCAATAGCACAAAGCTAGAAAGTCAGTAGCAATATGATATCAGCCCTTTGATAAAATCTCAAGGCAACATTAGAGGTAAGGAGTAACTGATCAGGTGATCAAGCATCACACTATTTTGTCATTGACATGCAAGTAGAATGTTCTGTTTTCGCTTCTGCTTCTTGTCAGTCATTTGAGACGGTGAATACAGTGTGGCATAGCAGAGGAAGCATCAGGGCTCCAGATCATAGTTAGTGACCTCATCAGCATTCCAGTTCTTGGCTCTTACTGTCATGTTTTTCCAAACTCTCCTTCTATTCTCTATGCTCATTTTCTCCCTCATTTTGCATTTCTTCAGCCCAGTGTGTGGAATGAGCTCTGGATGTACATCATGTTTATCCTGTTCCGCAGTTTTCCGTTCACTTTCCAGCCCTGCCTATGCTTCACCTGTGGTTTTGTTCACATTACTCAATCCTACTTATACCCAATTTTTCATTAGGCAAAATAGTTTTCAGGAACTATAGCATCTTTTGATTAGTTTACTAAAGAGTGTTTGCAGGAAGCTAACAGTTCTGCTATTAAAATAATCCTGACATAACAACTATCTGACCTGAGTCATATCTAATAAATATGCTGAGGAAGGTGTGCAGGATATTGTTTTTTTTAATATTCATTTATTTGGCTGTACCAGGTGTTAGGCAAAGCATGCAGGATCTTCTTTGCATCTTGCGGGATCTCTCCAGTGGCACACAGACTCTGTAGTCGCAGGGCGTGGGCTTAGTTTCTTCATGGCATGTGGATCTTAGTTCCCCGACCAGGGACTGAACTCGAGTCCCCTACCAATCAAGGTGGATTCTTACCCACCGGACCACCCAGGAAGTCCCTAATTTACCACCCAGGAAGTCCCTAATTTACTGTCTTTAGAAGTAAACATTCTCTGAAACAGAATGTGTTGTCATGATGTTTTTAAAAAGCCAAGAACATTAGAAAACTCTACTAGAAAAATAAAGTCCTAGGGAAGAGAGAGAAGCTGAATTCCCTTTGAGATTGGTACGTAAAATGTTTCACTTGTTCAGTGAGCTTCAAGGGGCTCCCATCTTCTGTTTAGCAATCCAAGAAGGCACCAAGCCATCCTTAGGGCAGAGCCTCTGGAGACCGGCAGTGTTGCATCTGGAAGCGTCTCTGGCTGGCAGTGACTCAGCTGAGAAAGTTTAGGTAGACTAAAAATGGCCTTTGATCTCTGCTTCCTGTGATGAAAGAAATGTGGAATATGCACTCATTGGCAAGGAATTAGGAGAAAAGAAAATGGGTTTCTTGAGACAATGGCAGTCTAGTTTTGTGTGTGTGTGTATGTGTTTTAAGTGACTGGATATAACTACTGGAGTTAAAGGACTGTTTGGGGAAAGACTTGTAATAGATTGCCATTAGTATTCATTGTACCTGCATATGCTATGTTTTATTTATCCATCCTGTTGATGGATACTTGGGTTGTTTCCACCTTTTAGCTGTTGTGAGTAATGCTGTAATGAACACTGATGTACAAATGTCTATTCAAGTCCCTGCTTTCTGTTCCTTTGGGTATCTACCTAAAAGTGGAATTGCTGGGTCTCATTCTTATGTTTCCTTTTTCTTAACAGCTGTCAAACTGCTTCCCCCAGCAGCTTTAGAAATTTCTTTTTTAATGTTCTCATAATTGTGTTACAATATAATTGGTTTTTACATAATCCTATGCATTTTCTATAATCTATGCATTTTCTATAATCAATGCATTTACAATAATCTATGCATTTACATGATCCTGCGCATTTAGACACATTGTTCTAAGAACGTAGACTGCCAAACGGCTTCTGTGGCCCAAAAATGTCCAGAATCTGCACATTGCCTTCTCTTTCATCTAAGGCAAAACAGTTTAAATCTGTAAAATCCTGTCAGGTGTTTGGTGTCAGGAACTAAAATGTATGGTCATTACAAAAATAGTGATTTTGCATTATCTTAGAAGTACAGTACAAGTGGGCTATACTAATAACATTTTAAAAATGCTTTCAGAGCCAAGTTTTCCTGATTGGTAACATAATAAGCATCTTTACCAACAAACACATTCTGAGAAAACAAAACATGCAATTCAATGAGTAGTATAAGTTAAGGCCTTTAAATATACCAGAGCCTAAGGGCCAGTTAGGTGAATACACTTTGAAAAGCGAGACATTCCTAAAATGTGGTTGATCTAATCATCGATTCTCTTGGAGTTCTAAAAAGAAAGGATGAAATGATTGGATGGCATCGTGACTCAATGGACATGAGTTTGAGCAAACTCCAGGAGATAGTGGAGGACAGAGAAGACTGGCGTACCGCAATCCATGGGTCACAGAGAGTTGGACACAACTTTGTGAATGAGGAACAAAAAAAGATTGAAAAATATAGTGTTTCAACATTTTGCATCTCTTGTGTAGAGCTGTAGTCAGTGTAAAACATTGTGAAACACATTCATTCACAATGTGCAACCAATACCCTGTAACCATTACATAGTATATTACTGTTATCTTACAGATAACAGAGTATTTTACTCTGCCATCTCTATGCTGCTGCTACTGCTAAGTCACTTCAGTCGTGTCCAACTCTGTGCGACCCCATAGACGGCAGCCCACCAGGCTCCCCCATCCCTGGGATTCTCCAGGCAAGAACACTGGAGTGGGTTGCCATTTCCTTCTCCAATGCATGAAAGTGAAAAGTGAAAGTGAAGTCGCTCAGTCGAGTCCGACCCTCAGCGACCCCATGGACCACAGCCTTCCAGGCTCCTCCTTCCATGGGATTTTCCAGGCAAGAGTACTGGAGTGGGGTGCCATCTCTATAGGCTTCCTCTAACTTCTGTTTTAAATGAGAAAACTTCTTTAACCACTTAATTTCACTGTTCAGTATTCAGAATATCGTTGTCATCAAGTATGGAAAGAGACACACAGCTTGAATTTTAGAATAGGCATGGTCCTGTTCTGACTTGAGTGTAGCATCATTCATCCAATTAACAAATATTTATCGAGTACCTGCCCTACTCCAGACACATGGGATGTGACAGGAAATAAAAAAAGACATAGTCTCTGCTTTCAAGGAACTTGCAGTTTAACTGGGGTAAGTAAAATGGCTATGTAAATGCTATATTATTGAATAAGAGTGAGCTTGGATTATTTATAATAATCTAGATATGGGAAAAAACCCACATGCCCATCAACAGATGATTGGTTTAATAAGATGTGATGTGTGTGTGTATGAGAGAGAGTGTGTGTTTGTATAGGAATATTACTCATTATACATAAACACACATACATAATATGTGTGTGTGTTTATATATAGTGATCTTTTTTAAGAAAAGCTTCAAAGCTTTGATAATACTTCTTGCAAGTGATTGTTGTTGTTGTTTAGTTACTAAGTCATGTCTGACTTTTTGCAACCCAATGGACTGCAACACTCCAGGCTTTCCTGTCCATCACCAACTCCTGGAGCTTGCTCAAACTCACATCCATCCAGTCGGTGATGCCATCCAACCATCTTATCCTGCTCCTTGGAAGAAAAGCTATGACCAACCTAGATAGCATATTGAAAAGCAGAGACATTACTTTGCCCAGAAAGGTCCATCTAGTCAAAGCTATGGTTTTTCCAGTAGTCATGTGTGGATGTGAGAATTGGATTATAAAGAAAGCTGAGCACCAAAGAATTGATACTTTTGAACTGTGGTGTTGGAGAAGACTCTTGAGAGTCCCTTGGACTGCAAGGAGATCCAGTCCATCCTAAAGGAGATCAGTCCTGAGCGTTCATTGGAAGGATTAATGTTGAAGCTGAAACTCCAATACTCTGGCCACCTGATGCGAAGAACTGACTCATTAGAAAAGACCCTTATGCTGGGAAAGACTGAAAGCAGGAGGAAACGGAGATGACAGAGGATGAGCCACCAGGGAAGCCCTTTATTGTTCTTTAATAAAAGAGTTGTGTCCATGAGCAAGAGGGTGTGGGAAGACTCAGTAAATCTGGCACAAATCCAGCAAGCAGAGTTTTACTTTTCTTTGAATACAAATGCTTATATTTTCTGATAGCTCAGTTGGTAAAGAAGCTGCCTGCAATGCAGGAGACCCTGTTCGATTCCTGGGTCAGGAAGATCTACTGGAGAAGGGATAGACTACCCACTCCAGTATTCTTGGGCTTACCTTGTGTCTCAGCTGGTAAAGAATCCGCCTGCAATGCGGGAGACCTGGGTTCAATCCCTGGGTTGGGAAGATCCTCTGGAGAAGGGAAAGGCTACCCACTCCAGTATTCTGGTCTGGAGAATTCCATGGACGGTATAGTCCGTGGGTTCGCAAAGAGTTGGACATGACTGAGGGACTGTCACTTTCACATGTTATGAAGCAGAATACAAAATTCATAGGGAATTTTTAAAAGTATCTCTGAGACTTCAAAGCTCATAGCCTGTAGCTATGCCCCAGGTCCTGCTCCCTTCCCCTCCTCAGGACTGGTTCACTTTCATATGCCCTGAGGGTTATTCTGGTTTTGAGAAACCCTGATGGAATGAATCTATTTTCTTCAGGTAGTTTTAACAAGACTTCAAAATAATTTAAATGTTATTTCCTGAATGGAGTCCTGTAGAACTAGTTGTTAAAAGGAGTTTGCATTAAAGGAAAAAAAAAAAATCCTGTGTTTAAGTATATTTAAGAAATAATGGGTTTATCAAACGTACAGGTGTGTTTTTTTTAATTTAAAACTTCTCAGATGGCGGAGCGAGTTCTGTTAGTTCTTGCTCAAAATGAAAGACTAGAACCACTTTGCCTTTTGGGGGAGTGAGGATTAACATGATGTAAGTTTTGTGTGTGCAATATTATATTTCTGCTTCTGTGTACACTACAGGGCGCTCACCACTAAAAGCTTATTTTCCATCCATCACCATAGAGTTGATCCCCTTTACCTGTTTAACCCTCACCTACCACCCCACTCCACTCACTCCTCTGGCAATTACTACTCTGTTCTCTGTATTTTTATCTTTGCTTTTGTTTGGTTTGGTTTGTTCATTTTTTAAAGAATTTATTTTCATATATTTCACATATGAGTGAAATCATAAAGTATTTGTAACCTTCTCTTTTTTTTTTTTGGTTGCACTGTGTGGCATGTGGGATTTAGTTCCTGACAAGGGATCATACCCCCATACCCCTTGTAGTAGAAGCACTGAGTATTAACCATTGGAACACCAGGAAAGTCCTTGTTGTTCAGTCACTAAGTCGTGTCTGACTCTTTGCAACCCCGTGGACCGCAGAACACCAGGCTTCCCTGTCTTTCACTATCTCCTGGAGCTTGCTCAAATTCATGTTCATTGAGTCAGTGATGCCATCTTACCATCTCATCATCTGTATCACTTGCTTCTCCTCCCGCCTTCAATCTTTCCCAGCATCAGGGTCTTTTTCAATGAGTCAGCTCTTCACATCAGATGGCCAGAGTATTGGAGCTTCAGCTTCAGCATCAGCCCTTCCATTGAATATTCAGGACTGATTTCCTTTAGGATTGACTGGTTGGATCCGCTTGCTGTCCAAGGGACTCTCAAGAGTCTTCTCCACACCACAGTTCAAAAGCATCAATTCTTCAGCATTCAGCCTTTTTTGTTGTCCAACTCTCACATGTATATATGACTACTGAAAAAACTATAGCTTTGACTAGATGGACCTTTGTGGGCGAAGTATTGTCTCTGCTTTTTAATACACTGTCTAGATTTGTCATAACTTTTCTTCCAAGGAGCAAGCATCTTTTAATTTCATGGCTGCAGTCACTATCTGCACTGATTTTGGAGCATACGAAAAAAAAGTCTGTCACTGTTTCCATTTTTCCCCCATCTATTTGCCATGAAGTGATGGGACCAGATTCCAGCTCCTTTGCCCAGTTTTTTAAATTAGATTCTTTCTTTTACTCTTGTTAAGTTTTATGGGTTTTTAATATATTTTGGATATTAACACCTTACCAGATATATGATTTGAAAATCTCTTCTCCCTTAAGTTGTTTTTTTTAATTTATTGATAATTTCTTTGCTGTACAGAAGCTTTTTAGTTTGATGTAGTTCCATTTGTTTATTTTTGCTTTTGTTCCCCTGCCTGAGGAGACATCCAGGAAGATACAAACAAACATACTGCCTATGTTTTCTTTCAGAGTTTTATGCTTTCAGGTCTTGCATTCAAGTCTTTAATCTTTTTGAGTTGAATTCTGTATATGGTACAAGATAGTGGTCTAGTTTCACTTTTTTGCATGTGGTTGTCCAATTTTCCCAACACCATTTATTGAAGAGACTATTCTGAAAGAGATGGGAATACCAGATCACCTGACCTGCCTCTTGAGAAACCTATATGCAGGTCAGGAAGCAACATTTAGAACTGGACATGGAACAACAGACTGGTTCCAAATAGGAAAAGGAGTACGTCAAGGCTGTATATTGTCACCCTGCTTATTTAACTTCTATGCAGAGTACATCATGAGAAACGCTGGGCTGGAAGAAGCACAGGCTGGAATCAAGATTGCCGGGAGAAATATCATTCACCTCAAATATGCAGATGACACTGCCCTTATGGCATAAAGTGAAGAACTAAAAAGCCTCTTGGTGAAAGTGAAAGAGGAGAGTGAAAAAGTTGTCTTAAAGCTCAACATTCAGAAAACTAACATCATGGCATCTGGTCCCATCACTTCATGGGAAATAGATGGGGAAACAGTGGACACAGTGTCAGACTTTATATTTTGGGCTCCAAAATCACTGCAAATGGTGACTGCAGCCATGAAATTAAAAGACGCTTACTCCTTGGAAGGAAAGTGATGACCAACCTAGATAGCATATTCAAAAGCAGAGACATTACTTTGCCAACAAAGGTCCATCT
>NW_011494920.1:1767337-1775290 GCF_000754665.1 Bison bison bison | reverse complement strand
CCAACAAAGGTCCATCTAGTCAAGGCTATGGTTTTTCCTGTGGTCATGTATGGATGTGAGAGTTGGACTGTGAAGAAGGCTGAGCGCCGAAGAATTGATGCTTTTGAACTGTGGTTTTGGAGAAGACTCTTGAGAGTCCCTTGGACTGCAAGGAGATCCAACCAGTCCATTCTGAAGGAGATCAGCCCTGGGTGTTCTTTGGAAGGGATGATGCTAAAGCTGTAACTCCAGTACTTTGACCATCTCCTGCGAAGAGTGGACTCATTGGAAAAGACGCTGATGCTGGGAGGGATTGGGGGCAGGAGGAAAAGGGGACGACAGAGGATGAGATGGCTGGATGGCATCACTGACTCGATGGACATGAGTTTGAATGAACTCCAGGAGATGGTGATGGACAGAGAGTCCTGGTGTGCTGCCATTCATGGGGTTGCAAAGAGTCGGACACGACTGAGTGACTGAACTGACTGAACTGATCCTTTCTCCATTGCATGTTCTTTTCCCTTTTGTTGTAAATTAATTGTCCACGTATGTCGGGATTTATTTTAGGGCTGTCAGTTCTGGTCCATTTGTCTATGTGTCTGTTTTTTGGCCAAATACCACACTGCTTTGATTACTATAGCTTTCTAATATACTGTGAATATATAACATTGTGAAACCTCTAACTTTGTTCTTTTTTCTCAGGATTGTTTTGGCTCAGGGTCTTTTGAAGTTCCATGTAAATTGGGGGTTTTGTTGTTGTTGTTGTTCTATTTCTGTGAATAATGTCATTGAGACGTTGATGGAGCTTACGTTGAATCTGTAGATTGCTCTACGTAATATAGACATTTTAACAATGTTAGTTCTTCCATTTTACAAGCACAGCATATCTTCCCATTTCTTTGTGTCACCTCCAGTTTTTTTCAACAGTGTCTTGCAGTTTTCGGTGTACAGGTCTTTCACCTTCTTGGTTAAATTTATTCCTAGATATTTTCTTCTTTCTTCTTTTTTTGTCATTGTAAATGAGGTTGTTTTCTGAGTTTACACCTTTGCTCTTCATTTCAAAAATTAAGTTGACTGGAACAGTTAATTAGAAATCATCCACGTGTTAATTTTGGTGCACTGAGAAGAGATTCATGAAAAGTACTCTATATGTAAAACCCTCCAGTTTTACAAACCTCTGAACACAATTTAGTCTGTCTGCAATGTCTGTCTTCTGTCAATTTGTCATGTGTGACAGAGTTGGGCTTGGTAATGCCCTTTCCTTTAACTCTTTCACCTGGGCTATTTTCTGATAAAATTGCTTCATGCTGGCAAACACATTTTCTTTGATTCGTTAAGCATGAAGGGGTGATATTTTTCTACATAATTTCATCTTTCATGCATTAAATTGATTTTCCTTTGTAGCTTTGATTTTTCTCTCCCATGAATTCATTTGTTAGGAAAAAGAGGCCCAAGTAGGGGATTGCTGGTGCATGAATGATAGGGTTATCTGGAGGGCATCTGTGACAGATTTCTACAGAGACTGTAGGTCCTAGCCACAGCCTTACAGTTCTAGGACTCACTGACCTGAAAGAACCAGCTGATGTGGGAATGAAGAGAACAGCTCTACTACGGCCATTCCCACCTGCCATTTGCTCCTTGTAATCTCTCTTTAATTCCAACCGGGTTCCTTACCTGACCCAACGTACTCTCTGCACAGTTTATCGCAAAGTAACATGGCATAATGGAAAAAAACAACAGGTTTGGAAATACTGTTTCACAGGTTACTGTTGGGCAAGTTCAGGATGGTTGAGTCTTCCTTTTCTTTACGGAGGAATTCCAAATGTCAAGGAAAACGAGGGCAGTCCAGATTAGTGGTTGGCAATGCTTTCGTCATAGTTGTTTAGGAAGAACATGGTATATACATTGCATGCCAAAATCTATAAGCCACATTTGATGGGAAGCAAGTAGAGCTAGAAGACTGGAAAGAACTGGATTCACTCTGACTATCTCTTCCTTTTAAATCTACCAACAACCATTTTATTATTTTTCCATTACACTCCAAGTTGCTAATGTTAATTTGTAGACAAAAATGTGTCATACTAAACATATTTAAACCAGTAGTCCTCCTAAGGATATTAGCCCACTGCTAGCCACTATTGAGCTTGTATAAAAATTCTTACCATATGTACCACCTACTGAAAAGAGCTTTTTAAAAAAATTTTTAATGTTTCAATCATTCTGACAAGCAAAAGAGGAGGGTCAGCTACTTAATAGGCATACATTATCCTTGTGACAATATTTGTTTGTATAATTAAATTACCTGGAAAGTTTTATAAAAACTTAAGTCTGTTTCCAACCCTCCAAATACTCTTATTTAATTTGTCTGAAGTAAATCCTACACATCAATGTTTTTTAGCAACTCCCCAGGCAAATGTGATGTGTAATCAAGTTGAAAACTGTAGCAGGCAAAATTTTGAAATAACCTGAGTGTGCAATTCCTGTATAACTTTCCTCCCTTGAGTGTAGGTTGGATCTGTTTGTTTCCTGACTTGTGTGTGTGTGTGCGTGTGTGTGTGTGTGTGTGTGCACTCATGTACTCAGTCACCCAGTTGTGTCCGACTCATTGCGACCCCATGGACTATGGCCTGCCAGGCTCCTCTGTCCAAGGAATTCTCCAGGCAAGAATACTGAAATGGGTTGCCATTTCTGCCTCCAGGGGATCTTCCTGATCCAGGGATCAACCTCATGTATCCTGGATCTCCTGCATTGGCAGGCAGATTCTTTACCACTGAGCCACCTGGGAAGCCATATATATATATATATATATATATACAATCTCCACCTTACTAACCTTACTAGCACACACTAGAGAGATTCTCCATTGGCCTTGAAAAAACAAACTGCCATGTTGCAAGTAAGCTACCTGCTGAAAGATCCATATGGCAGGGGACTTTTGGAGGCCTCTAGAAAGTAAGAGCAGCCTCCAACCAATAAGCAGTAAGAAGCTGGGACTCTCAGTCCTCCAGCCAGAAGAAAATGAATTCTGCCAGTAACTAGAGAGAGCTGGGAAGCAGATTCTTCCTAGTTAAGAATTTGGATGAGAATGCAGTACTGCTGCTAACATTCTGATTGCTATTTTATGAGACCCGGAGCAGAGGACTCATCAAAGCCTTGTCTGGACTCATGACCCACAGAAGCCATGAGATAATAAATATATGTTTGATTCAACTCCTTAGTTTGTGGCAATTTTTACATGGCAGTAGAGGGCCAACTGGGCTTCCCTGGTGGCTCAGGCAGTAAAGAATCTGCCTGCAAAGCAGGAGATGTGGATTCGATCCCTGGTTGGGAAGATTCCCTGGAGAAGGGAATGCCTACCCATTTCAGTATTCTTGCCTGGGAGATCCCACAGACAGAGGAGCTCGTGTCCATGGGGTCACAAAGAGTCAGACATAACTGAGTGACTAGCACACACACAGAGAGCCAACCATGTAATTAAAGGGTTGGAACTTTCAGTACCACCCTCCTGACTTCCACAGAAGGGAGAGGGACTGAGTCCATAACCAGTAGTCAGTGATTGGGTCATTCATGCCTGTGTAATGACTCTTCCATAAAACCCAAAGGACTGGGTTTGAAGAGCTTTCAGGTTGGTGAACACATAGAGATTTGGGAAGAATGGCACATCCAGAGATCATGAGCTCCTGCCCTTGCCCATATACATTGCCCTACACATCTCTTCCGTCTGATTGTCCTGAGTTACCTTCTTTTGTTATAAACTGGTGATCTAGGAAAATGTTTCTCTGAGTTCTGTGGGCCTCTCCATTAAGTTAATTGAAGACGAGGAAGGGGTTCATTGGAACCTTCAATCTATAGCCACTGATCAGAGGCACAGGTGACAGCATGTACTTGTGATTGACTTCTAAAGATGGCAGAGGTGAGGGTGGGGGTGCAGTGTTGCAGGACTGAGTCCTTAACCTGAGCGATTTGGTGCTATTTCCAGGTAGACAATGTCAGGACTGGGCTTCCCAGGTAGGGCCAGTGGTCAAGAACGCACCTGCCAGTGCAGGCGATGTAAGAGACACAGGTTCACTTCTAGGTCAAGAAGATCCCCTGGAGGAAGGCATGGCAACCTACTCCAATATCCTCACCTGGAGAATCCCATGGACAGAAGAGCCTGGCGGGCTAGAGTCCATAGGGTTGCAAAGAGTCAGACAGGACTGAAGCGACTTAGCACACAGCACAGCAGTATCAGAGCTGTGTTAAACGGTTGGACACCCAGCTGGGGTCAAAGAACTGTTTGATGGTGTTGGGAAGGACACACACTGGAGTTGGTGTCAGAATCATAACAGGCATGGTCTTTACCTCAGTCTACCCAACTCACAAGATCCAAGATCCAAAGGCACTGAGGTTCTGAATGGGCTTTTTTTCTATATTCCATTTCATCTGCCAGCTTTACTTTCTATTGTTCATCATGGCTTTTAGAGCTCTCATGTTTTATTATTTTCTCTTCAAGGCAGATAAAAGCACTTTTGAATGAATTGCTTAATTATTTTTAAAACTATGTCTTTAGGTAACACCAGAAAAAAAAAATGAATAAACAAGGAAGAAATTGGCAACAGTTAAAATTAAGTACAAAATGATGAGATGCTATGCACAGCTGGAGACTTACACAGAAATATAAAACATGGAAAAAATGTAAATTGTTTCTCAGAGACTGAAAAAAAAATGTAGCTCCAAGAACTGGCCCATTGAAATGAAAATATTAATACTATTAAATTAAAATACAGTTTCATTCGGCACTCAACTGATTCTTCTGTATAAAAGCAAATGTATGCTGTCTTTACCTCCCTCGTCCCCTTCATTCTCCAAGAGGTACAAAGAGAAACTGCTTTCTCACGGGTCAGGATACTTTCTGATGTTCTCCTTGAGTGTGCACAGTTCTAATTATGTAGAAGCTAGATCTTCTCTAGGGTCTGACCAACTTGTCAATAAAGAGACAGATTTATAGCATCTTATTTGACCACTTTACTAATCAGTAATCACAGAAATGAAAGCCAAATTACCCTCTGGCGGCAAATGAATTCTAAGCCCTTTCCCAGCCCACTGCAGCATCCTGTTCTGCGCTACCGTGTTTCCACATCCCCATCAAGGGCAACGGGATTGTTTGCTCATTGTCATTGAGTATTTGAGAACTGAAATGTTGGTCTCTTGTCATGTACTTCCACCCATCCTCTGAGTGCCTATCGAATTCATTGGAAATCAAAGGTCTGTGTCTTGCTCGATTCATGTACAGCAAGCCCAATGCTTAAAGAGATGTAGCAAAACAATAATTACAGAAGCCATCTACTAGGTGAGCATTAACTATTTGGTCGTAGAGTCTGTGAAAATTTAGAGTAAAACAAGTGACAGTTCAAAACAGGGAAATGGGATGTGTTTTTTAAATCCCTCAAGGCTCCATTGTTTCTCAAGTCCTGGTTTAACACAGCAGACTTACTTATTTGTGCTTCTGGCAAAAGCCAGATAGCATTATCTCCTGTTTAATAGTGAGTAATAGAAAAACATACAAACATTATTAAAAGAAGTTTTTATTTGTTTTGATTCACTGCAGGAATCAAAACAACAGCAACAACAGTAAGCACTGAGTTCACTGACTTGCCAAGAAAGGAAACACGTACCAGTGAAGAGATTCAAAGAGGTTCACTGGGAGGAGATGACTGGGACCAACGTACCGCAGAATGAGGCAGTTTATTGTGATGCTGCTATTTAAGGACAGGGCACAGGAGCAGGTGGAATGACTCCATAGCACAGATATCATACATAAAAAAACACCATTGTTCAGTGGCCAGAAAGACTCTTCAGTTGTGTCTGGTGAGGGTCTAGCATTCCAAAGTCATCGATGGTCTTCAGCGGGTGGGAGGTTTAAGTTCATAGTCATTTATTTTCTCTGGCTGGTTAGAAAAAGCTGTGAGTGGTACAGTATCCAATTCTGATCTCTCTCAGGCAGGAGCTGCTGCAAGTAGGAAATTTTTCTGCAGTCCCTTCACCTGGTTTTCATCTCTGACAAAACCAAGTGACTACAGGATCGGAAAATCATCAAATTTTCAAGTCTACAACACTATTACAATGGGATGGTGGTGGTTTAATTGCTAAGTCGTGTCTGACTCTAGCAACTGCATAGACTGTAGCCCACAAGGCTCTTCTGTCCATGGGATTCTCCAGGCAAGAATACTAAAGTGGGCAGTCATTTCCTTCTCCAAGGATTTTAATGGTGGGTAGGGACTAAATTCATGCAATATAATTGTCTTTATTGGCATAACTCCAGATTTCCTTTATTGTAGATTCATCTGCTGTATGAATGGATGGAATAGTGACTGCACTATAGCATTTGTGACTTTGTTAGCAATTGACGTGACCAATGAAACTATGGGCCATGCCATGTAGGGCCACCCAAGATGGATGGGTCATGGTGGAGATTTCTAACAAAATGTAGAAAAGGGAATGGCAAAGCACTTCAGTATTCTTGCCTTGAGAATCCCATGAACAGTATAAAAAAGCAAAAATATATGACACTGAAAGATAAACTCCCCAGGTCTGTAGGTGCCCAATATGCTATCAGAGAAGAGTGGAAAAATAATTCCAGAAAGAATGAAGACATGGAGCCAAACCAAAAACAACACTCAGTTGTGAATGTGACTGGTGATGGAAGTAAAGCCCAATGCTGTAAAGAACAATATTGCATAGGAACCTGGAATGTTAGATTCAGGAGTCAAGGTAAATTGGAAGTGGCCAAACAGGAGATGGCAAGAGTAAACCTTGACATTTTAAGAATCAGTGAACTAAAATGGACTGGAATGTGCAAATTTAATTCAGATGACCATTATATCTACTCCTGTGGGCAAGAATCCCTTAGAAGAAATGGAGTAGCCATCATAGTCAGCAAAAGAGTTTGAAATGCACTACTTGGGTGCAACCTCAAAAATGACAGAATGATTTCTGTTCATTTCCAAGGCAAACTATTCAATATCACAGTAATCCAAGTCTATGCCCCAACCATTAATACCAAAGAAGCTGAAGTTGAATGGCTCTATGAAGACCTACAAGACCTTCTAGAACTAACACCCATAAAAGATGTCCTTTTCCTTATAGGGGACTGGAATGCAAAAGTAGGAAGTCAAGAGATACCTAAAGTAATAGGCAAATTGGGCCTTGGAGTACAGAATGAAGCAGAGCAAAGGCTAACAGAGTTTTGCCAAGAGAACAACACAAGAGTAGACTCTACACATGGACATCATCTGATGGTCAATACTGAAATCAGATTGATTATATTCTTTGCAGCCAAAGATGGAGAAGCTCTATACAGTCAGCAAAAACAAGACCAGGAGCTGACTGTGGCTCAGATCATGAACTCCTTATTGCCAAATTCAGACCTAAATTAAAGAAAATAGGGAAAACCACTAGACCATTCAGGTATGACTTAAACCAAATCTCTTATTATACAGTGGAAGTGACATATAGATTCAAGACATTAGATCTGACAGAGTGCCTGAAGAACTATAGATGGAGGTTTATGACATCATATAGGAGGCAGTGATCAAGACCATCCCCAAGAAAAAGAGATGCAAAAAGGCAAAATGATTGTCAGAGAAGGCCTTACAAATAGCTGGGAGAAGAAGAGAAGTGAAAGGCAAAGGAGAAAAGAAAAGATATAACCATTTGAATGCAGAGTTCCAAAGAAGAGCAAGGAGAGATAAGAAAGCCTTCCTCAGTGATCAATGCAAAGAGATAGAGGAAAACAATAGAATGGGAAAGACTAGAGATCTTGTCAAGGAAATTAGTGATACCAAGGGAACATTTCATGCAAAGATGAGCACAATAAAGGACAGAAATGGTATGGACCTAACAGAAGCAGAAGATATTAAGAAGAGGTGGCAAGAATACACAGAAGAACTATACAAAAAATGATCTTAATGACCTAGATAACCACAATGGTGTGAT
>NW_011494920.1:1766775-1767237 GCF_000754665.1 Bison bison bison | reverse complement strand
GCTTCTTCCAGTCCAGCGTTTCTCATGATGTACTCTGCATATAAGTTAAATAAGCAGGGTGACGGTATACAGCCCTGACGTACTCCTTTTCCTATTTAGAACCAGTCTGTTGTTCCATGTCCAGTTCTAACTGTTGCTTCCTGACCTGCATACAGATTTCTGAAGGGGCAGGTCAGGTGGTCTGGTATTCCCATGTCTCAGAATTTTCCACAGTTGATTGTGATCCACACAGTCAAAGGCTTTGGCATAGTCAATAAAGCAGAAATAGATGTTTTTCTGGAACTCTCTTGTTTTTTCCATGATCCAGCGGATGTTAGCAATTTGATCTCTGGTTCCTCTGCCTTTTCTAAAACCAGCTTGAACATCAGGAAGTTCATGGTTCACGTATTGCTGAAATCTGGCTTGGAGAATTTTGAGCATAACTTTACCAGCATGTGAGATGAGTGCAACTGTGTGGTAGTT
>NW_011494920.1:1765409-1766675 GCF_000754665.1 Bison bison bison | reverse complement strand
TAACAGAAGCAGAAGATATTAAGAAGAGGTGGCAAGAATACACAGAAGAACTATACAAAAAATGATCTTAATGACCTAGATAACCACAATGGTGTGATCACTCACCTGACACCCTGGAAAGATGTCAGACATCCTGGAAAGTGAAGGCAGGTGGGCCTTAGGAAGCATCACTATGAACAAAGCTAATGGAAGGGATGGAATTCCGGCTGAACTATTTCAAATCCTAAAAGATGATGCTATGAAAGTGCTGCACTCAATATGCCAGCAAATTTGGAAAATTCAGCAGTGGCCACAAGACTGGAAAAGGTCAGTTTTCATTCCAATCCCAAAGAAAGGCAATCCCAAAGAATGCTCAAAGTCCTACACAATTGCACTCATCTCACATGCTAGCAAAGTAATGCTCAAAATTCTCCAAGGTAGGCTTCAACAGTACAAGAACTGACAACTTCCAGATGTTCAAGATGGATTTAGAAAAGGCAGAGGAACCAGAGATCAAATTGCCAACATCCATCGTGTCATAGAAAAAGCAAGAGAATTCCAGAAAAACATCTATTTCTGCTTTATTAACTACACCAAAACCTTTGACTGTGTGAAAGTTTAGTCACTCAGTCATGTCCAACTCTTTGCAACTCCATGGACTATAGCTTACCAGGCTCCTCAGTCCATGGGATTTTCCAGGCAAGAGTACTGGAGTGGGTTGCCATTTCCTTCTCAAAAGGATCTTCCTAACCCAGGGATTGAACCCAGGTCTCCCACATTGTAGGCAGATTCTTTACCATCTGAGCTACCAGGGAAGTCCTGATGGGGAAGACTGTATGGATCACAACAAACTGTGGAAAATTCTTCAAGAGATGGGAATACCAGACCACCTTACTTGCCTCCTGAGAAATCTGTATGCAGATCAAGAAGCAACAGTTAGAGCCGGACATGGAACAATGGACTAGTTCCAAATTGGGAAAGGAGTACATCGAAGCTGTATATTGTCACCCTGCTTATTTAACATATTTGCAGAGTATATTATGCAAAATGCCAGGCTGGATAAACACAAGTTGGAATCAAGATTGCTGGGAGAAATATCAATGACCTCAGATATGCAGATGACACCACCTTTGCAGCAGAAAGTGAAAAAGAACTAAAGAGCCTCTTGAAAGTGAAAGAGGAAAGTGAAAAGCTGGCTTAATATTCAGCATTCAAAAAACTAAGATCATGGCATCTGGTCCCATCACTTCATGGTAAATAGATGGGGAAACAATGGAAACAGTGACA
>NW_011494920.1:1764655-1765309 GCF_000754665.1 Bison bison bison | reverse complement strand
TATGTATATGTGTGTATGCTGCTGCTGCTGCTGTGTCACTTCAGTCGTGTCCGACTCTGTGTGACTCCGTAGACGGCAGCCCACCAGGCTCCCCCGCCCCTGGGATTCTCCAGGCAAGAACACTGGAGTGGGCTGCCATTTCCTTCTCCAATGCATGAAAGTGAAGTCGCTCAGCCATGTCCGACTCTTCGCGACCCCATGGACTGCAGCCTATCAGGCTCCTCCGTCCATGGGATTTTCCAGGCAAGAGTACTGGAATGAGTTGCCATTGCCTTCTCTGTGTATGAATAAATATTTATTGTGCTTATGCTGCCATCTCGTGGAGAAATAGAAGAATGATTGTGAATGTATAAAATCCAGATGTATTCTTTACATGTTGAAAATGATACTGTATAACTTTGTTAAAAATTAATATATGCTCATAACAGAAAATATAAAGTTGGTAGAAAAGTACAAAGAAAGAACAAAATCACCCATGATCTCATTTAACATTGGCTCAGCATTCTGAGTTCCTGGGACAGGGAGATAAAAAGATGAGGGTGTGCTAGTTCTTTTATTATAAAATCATCTTTTCTGCTATTAGAATGTTAACATAGAACTTGGTTTTGATACGTGATTCTTGCTTTGTTTATTATCTTTAAGTCTCTGCTTTTA
>NW_011494920.1:1760869-1764555 GCF_000754665.1 Bison bison bison | reverse complement strand
CCCTTGGACTGCAAGGGGATCCAACCAGTCAATCCTAAAGGAAATCAGTCTTGAATATTCAATGGAAGGGCTGATGTTGAAGCTGAAGCTCCAATACTCTGGCCATCTGATGTGAAGAGCTGACTCATTGGAAAAGACCCTGATGCTGGGAAAGATTGAAGGCAGGAGGAGAAGGGTACAACAGAGGATGAGATAGTTAGATGGCATTACCAACTCAATAGACATGAATCTGAGCAAGCTCTGGGAGTTGGTGATGGACAGGGAAGCCTGGTGAGCTGCAGTCCATAGGATCACAAAAAGTTGAACATGACTGAGCGATTGAACCAAACTGACCTAACCTGACCATAGCAATAATGAGGAACAAGATAAGAAGCTTTGTAATTCATCTGGATAGAATACTCCCAATTAACTTCCTGATTTGCCAAGTCCAAACCATGAAAGTAAATGTCATGGATTGGTTTTGTCAACTTAAAAAATAATAATAATCACAGTTTAAAAGTTGAGAGTCATGTTTTATTTAGTGGAAAAAACTGGCCACTTAAATCTGAAACGTAGCCTTTCAGATACCTCTAAGGGACTACACCAAAGAGGTAAGGGAGAAGCCAGGGTATATATAAAGCAATTTTTGCAGTGAAGACCAGATTGTCAGAACATCAAAGAGCACTTTTATTTAAAGAAAACTAGGGATCTCAAGTTAAAGAATTTAGTGCTTTTCCATGTATGGGAAGATGCAAGATCCGGGCTTATTGAAATTATTCCTTTGATATGCACCTCAGCTATGTGGGGCAAGTATCCTCTGCCTTCTCATCCAGACTCTCCTCAGGGTACATCCCTGAGGGTGTCTGCAGTGTGATGGACTGATGGCTGCAACAGCCTTTACTTACTAATATGGCAGACAACATTTTTTCATTGATCATTTGCTCAATTTGAACAACCAATTGGTTTGTTCTTAAATTTTAAATTTTATGCAAATTCCCCTCAACTGGTCCTGAAACATTCATCCAGAAGCAACAGAAGGTATTAACCAGCATGGAAGCAGAGCCTTGATTTTCCAGTACATTGTGTGGAGCAATTCTGTTGCCTACTACATTATAGCAAGAGTATGGAGGCTCCTTGGTCACTCCTGTACTGCAAATAGAGTTTCATTTGACAGGCAAGGTGAGAGAATGGTGTGTACACAGCTTTCTAACTCAACTACTCGAAGCCAAGGAAGAAAGCCTCATTCAAAATGTCAAATGTCTAACTCTTCCAGGAAGGGTTAAAGTTAAATGAGTAAATTGTGATCAGCATGAATTGTTGATACCTCAAGACAATGGGAAATTTAAATCTTGTGAAAGGGCTTATTAACATTTCCAGGCTGACATTCCTTATTTCTGGGTTGGCATGAATGTACAGCTGACCTTTGAACAACATTGGTTTGAATTATGCGGGTCCACTTGTATTGATTACACTCAACTTCCATAAAGCTATCAGTTTGCTGCTTCTTTGTTATCAATGCATGAATTGTTATACCTGTAAACAAATGTGAACTTCTTTTTCACATTATCTTTTCATTTTGGTATCTGATGTTAAAAATACATATAACATCTATAGTGTTTTATATAAGATAATGTTGATGTAGATCCCAACAGAAGATTCATCTTGTAAATGGATGACAAATGTGATATTGAGACTTCCTGGTGGTCCAGCCAAGACTCCATACTCCCAGTGCAGCGGGCCCTTATTTGATCCCTGGTCAGAGAACTAGATCCCACATGCCCTGAGATTTTACATATCTCAACTAAAGATCCCTCATGCTCCAACTAAGACCTGGTGCAGCCAAAGAAATAAACAAATAATTTAAAAAATTTTAACTTATGATATTTATATAGTACAGTATGTAAATGTACTTTCTCTTCCTTATGATTTTCTCAGTAACATTTTTTCTTTATTTTATTGTACAAATACAGTATACAATACAAATAATGTACAAAATGTATGTTGATCGACTATGTTATTGATAAGGCTTTCAGTCAACAATGTAGGCTTAGTCAAGCAGCTGTGTCCGACTCTTTGCAACCCCATGGACTGTAGCCCACCAGACTCCTCTCTCTGTGGAAATTCTCAAGGCAAGAATACTGGAGTGGATAGCCACCTTCTCCAGGGGATCTTCCCAACCTAGGGATCGAACCTGGGTCTGCAGATTCTTTACCATCTGAGCCACCAGGGAAGTTCTCAGTCAACAATAGGCTATTAATGATTATATTCTGAGGGATTCAAAAGTTATACGTGGATTTTTGACTGAATGAGGGCCAGTACTCCTAACCTCCATATCAAGGGTCAACTGTATTTAATTTTACAAAGAAAAATAAACAGGAGTCTATACAGCCATATATGGTGTCAAGAAAAAGGCAGAGGCTTCCAGAAAACTGAAGTGCTGATCAGAAGGTTGCCTGGTGGACAAGATGAGCAGAGGATCATAGGATGTGAAACACGGTGTGACTAGAGAGAATCTAGTTACCACGAGGAGTTGATAGCTGTGTGAAATCTGGTGCCATCTCTGGGTAGATAATGTCAGAACTGAGTTGGACTTTTGCACACCCTGGTGTTATGTGGAAAGCCCTCCCACACACACGTTACAACTGGGGCCAGGAACCTAATTTAACTATCCTTATTAAAATCGTAAGCCCCAGAATTTTTTTTTTTTTTTTTAATTTTTCAGGCAGGCTCCCCTTGTCGGCCAGAGACAGGGCACTGTTGAAGTAGCTCTCCTCCACCACCCAGGCCGAGTCGTTGGCCTTGTTGGAGACCCTGCAGGACCCCGTGCAGGTCATGCGGATGGCTCGGAAGGGCAGCGGCGCCGCCAGGCGCACGCGCATGGCCCCCACCAGCGGTTCCCCCCGGCTGTAGACGACGCGGCCATGGTTCAGGCGGACCTCGAAGAGCTGCACCCGCCCCATACCGCGGCCCTGCCGGGCGGCCGCACTGAGCCTCCTTCGCCCCCGCCCAGCCGGCGCCGTGGCCGCCGCCCAGAATTTAAGTTTATAAAAAAACAGTCCTTAGCTCCAGAAAATACACTGGGACATATCCCCACACAACACTTTAAATAAACTTGTTAATGCATCACTTTCACAACTCAAGATTTCCTCCGTAGGATCTTTGAAGGGATATTCAATGTATTTTATATATATTTGGTGTATTCTATATAAAAACACTTGCCGGGGTCCAGCCCCGGCTGATCCAGGGTATTCGAAGTGGGGACAGCGTCGGCGAGGATCAGGATACAATAGCTTCAATTAGATATTAATTAGAGATGTAAAGAGTAATAGAATGAGGATAGCTCAGTAGGAAAATTCAGTGGAGAAAAGAGGCTGAGTAGCTTGGTTTACGCGGGAGACCAATAAAACTTCAAGACAAGAAGTTTGCACCACTTACGTAGGCCGCAGGCGTCCTTCCGTTCTCCCGAAAGAGAGGAGACACTGAGGCCTCCCCGGTAAGATCTTAGAAGCCCAGGCATAATTAGTAAGCATGCCGGGTTCCATGCTCCAGATGGAGACTCAGCCAGAGTGAGAGAGCGAGCGACATGGGGAGACCAGTATTTCAAGAAACTGATCCCAATTCTTTATTTTCCATGGTCTACTTTTATACACTGAGATGTTATGCAAAAGTCACACGGGGTCAGCAGTCCTGACTTTTATCAAAGTCAA
>NW_011494920.1:1730836-1760769 GCF_000754665.1 Bison bison bison | reverse complement strand
GAGACACTGAGGCCTCCCCCGTCGGATCTTAGAAGCCCAGGCATAATTAGTAAGCATGGCGGGTTCCGCACTCCTGATGGAGACTCAGCCAGAGTTTGAGAGAGAGAGAGAGAGAGACATGGGGAGACCAGTCTTTTGAGGAACTTATCCCAATTCTTTATTTTCCATGGTCTACTTTTATACACTGAGATGTTATGCAAAAGTCACACGGGGTCAGCAGTCCTGACTTTTATCAAAGTCAAGTGCTTCATACAAATGTATACAGAGGTCTTAGGGATGTTACATCATCTTCTGGCCAGAGGGCCTGCTGACAATTTATGACCCTCTCCTTGTGACAGTGGTCAGTCAACCAGGACACTCATTTCTCCAGGGGTGATTATTCTTAAAACAGACGCCACCCAAATAGTTACATTCCTATAGGGTGAGGGTGTAGTGGGTTTTAGTTAAGGAAAGAATTTACTTAGCCTAAGGTCTAAAGTGATTAATATCAAAGGTTAATACTTATTTCTTCTATATATTCATTAATGTGTGTAAGGGCAGGGGATATGGAGACTTAGCAACAAACATCGGCTCAACAAATGAAAAACCCTTCACCAATACAATTTCTAATCAGCCCACTATACTTTTACTAATGGTTTTCTAACTTTTCTAAGGAACCTGTTTTTAGAAGGTTTAGAGCATCTTGTGCCTCTCACGGTTGGGAGGCTGTGAACAATCACATGTAGCCAGACAAGCCTGTCAGGCAGGCTAGAGAACCTTCAGAGGAGTTTGAAGGTTAAAACACTCTTGTCACACCCAGGAGTTTTTATTAACTTGAGCTCTAAGTTAACTCCTTCTCTGAAAGAGGTGGTGGGGGACAGCCCCCCGTAAAGTCAGAGGTGTAGGTGGGAGCACAAAGTAGTAAAGTAGGCAGGCTCTGGTTATGGGGGTAGATGCTCAAGGATTTCCAGGGGCACTCCTGAGGCTCGATCCCGCCTTTGCGTATGTCGAGCCTCCTTCCTCATGACCTTTGCCATGGGCATAGTGCCTCACTCTGGCCCCCAACATCTCCCCCTTTTTTATTTCTTAAAACAGCCAGATGTAGCTCAGTCGCGAGCTTCCAAATGCTCTGCCTAAGAATCCTACAATACAAGGAAGAATGCTTATGAGAAGTAGGATTAAAGCACCAACGACAGCATAACTAGGGATATTAGACAGAATAGTTTTTCCAGAAATAAAGTTAGAGAAGGTATGAAAAAAGTCATTAGCTGCTCCAGCAGCGGTAAAATCCAATCGAGAGTGTTCCAAGGTATGTATTTGATTATGAAGTTTCCCTAAGTCCAGGCCAATATCAGAACTATTCCAAACACCTGAGATATGATTTTTAATCTTTTCCCATTCATAATCTGTCTCGTTTACCTTCAAAGATGTCACGCATATTCACCTGTAATCAGCATGGCATGTCAAAGCCATCTTCACTTTTAAAGCCTGTAACTCAGTCCCAATATGCATAATTGCCTCTTCTAAGGCATCTACTCTCATCTCTAATTTCCTATCTATAGCTTCCTGAGTTGCTAGAGTTAAAGAAACATTTTTAGACATGGTATCAACATATTGGGAAGTATGCACTTGTTGAGTCAATGATATTGCTGCCGCAGTAACAGAACTAATTGCTGCTATTAAAGCTGATATTCCTAAAATAAGTAAGCCCACAAACTGTCACGATCGCATTAAATCCTGTAGTTGTAACACGGCGAGACCGTAATTGTCATACCAGTGGGAGGTCAATGTCACGGGTATCATGAGATAGGGTGGGCATCGCAACACCACAAAAGAGCAAATATTGTATTGAGGGGTCAAACAGGATGAAAGCATACATTGTTCACAAGTTACCACGTCAGGTCCACCTGAATAATTCATGCGTACATTAAGTTTGTTTGAGTCATTAGTAAAAGGGAAAACATAAGGCGAGGGTAAACAAGATAAAACAGAATAAGTGGAATCGTTATCTGGGCGAGATAAAGAAACGGGGGCAGTAGCAGCAAGGGCTCTCCAAATCTCAGGTTGCCAGTAGGTTTTGCTTGTAGCTGTATAAGACAGCATAGGAGGAACAAATTGGTTAATATGCCATCTAGTGGCTTGCGTAGGCCAAGGAAGAGGAATCCTTTTCCAATTTTCAAATCTGCCTTTAAATGTTATCTTGATCAATGGATCTTCACCGGGATTCAGGTTGCTCCAGTCCTGAATAGTATAATTCCCACCGCCTGGTATCCTATAATTGATCCTTGAACTATAAGTACAAGTTGTCCAAGTCGGATACCCAGTACGGCCATCTATGGTCTTCCACACTTCATCTGAAGGAGCAACCTTATAACTTAAGGCTTTGTGTTATATTTTTAATCTTTCATACTATTTTCAAGCCATTCTAAATGTTCATTGGTTTTAGAAACAGATTTATTTTTCTTTCCATCCTTTATCTTTTCTTTTATGATTGCTCTGGGTTTAAAGCATCTTGATAGCTCTTTGCTAACGGAGTAGCAATAAAGTGTTTTATCTCTCTCACTGGAGAAGGGGAAGAATTCTCCCTACAGAGCATTTCTGCTACAAAGTCTATAAGCTAAATACTTCTGACTGGGTTAAAATAAGCAAATAAAACAAGAAGACAGGGTCTGAACGTGTAAATATGATGAAAATTAACTAGGGCAGGACATGTGGGGAGGTGCTTGCATCTAGAAAAGTTTCAGAAAAGTGTATTGTATCAGAAAAAAAGAGCTGGAAGAGAATATTGTGGTGACTGTATTAGTCAGGGTTCTCCAGAAAAACAGAATGGTAAGAGGGGCGTGTGTGTGTGGCAGAGACACAGGTTTACTGACTCACATAGCTGTGGTACTGGTGAATCTGAAATTTCCAGCAGGCAAGAAACTCCAGCAGGCTTTCTGTGTTGCAGTCTTGAGGCAGAATTGCTTCTTTTTTAAAAAATTTATTTATTTATTTTAATTGGAGGCTAATTACTTTACAATATTGTAGTGGATTTTGCCATACATTGACATGAATCAGCCATGAGTGTACATGTGTTCCCCATCCTGAACCTCCCTCCCACCTCCCTCCCCACCCCATCCCTCAGGGTCATCCCAGTGCACCAGCCCTGAGCACCCTGTCTCATGCATCGAACCTGGACTGGCAATCTGTTTCACATATGATAATATACATGTTTCAATGCTATTCTCTCAAATCATCCCACCCTCACCTTCTCCCACAGAGTCCAGAAGACTTCTATACATCTGTGTCTCTTTTGCTGTCTCTCATATAGGGTCATTGTTACCATCTTTCTAAATTCCATATATATGCGTTAGCATACTGTATTGGTGTTTTTCTTTCTGACTTATTTCACTCTGTATAATAGGCTCCCATATATGCTGTCTACAAGAGACCCACCTCAAAACAGGGAACACATACAAAATGAAAGTGAAGGGCTAGAAAAAGATATTTCAGACAAATGGAGACCAAAAGAAAGCAGGATTAGCAATACTCATATCAGATAAAATAGACTTTGAAATAAAGTCTGTGAAAAGAGACAAAGAAGGACACTACATAATGATCAAAGGATCAATCCAAGAAGATATAGCAATTATAAATATATATGCACCCAGCATAGGAGCACTGCAATATGTAAGGCAAATGCTAACAAGTATGAAAGGGGAAATTAATAATAACACAATAATAGTGGGAGACTTTAATACCCCACTCACACCTATGGATAGATCAACTAAACCTATGGATACCCCTCTCACACCTATGGATAGAAAATTAGCAAGGAAACACAAACTTTAAATGATACAATGGACCAGTTAGACCTAATTTATATCTGTAGGACATTTCACCCCAAAACAATGAATTTCACCTTTTTCTCAAGTGCACACAGAACCTTCTCCAGGATAGATCACATCCCGGGGTAAATTCAAAAAAATTAAAATCATTCCAAGCATGTTTTCTGATCACAATGTGGTAAGATTAGATGTCAACTACAGGAAAAAAAAGAACTATTAAAAATACAAACATATGGAGGCTAAACAACACATTTCTGAATAACCAACAAATCACAGAAGAAATCAAAAAAGAAATCAAAATATGCATAGAAACGAATGAAAATGAAAACACAACAACCCAAAACCTATGGGACAATGTAAAAGCAGTGCTAAGGGGAAGGTTCTAGCAATACAAGCTTACCTCAAGAAACAATAGAAAAATCAAATAAATAACCTTACTCTACACCTGAAGCAACCAGAAAAGGAAGAAATGAAGAACCCCAGGGTCAGTAGAAGGAAAGAAATCATAAAAATTAGGGCAGAAATAAATGAAAAAGCAACAAAGGAGACCATAGCAAAAATCAACAAAGCTAAAAGCTGTTTCTTTGAGAAGATAAATAAAATAGACAAACCATTAGCCAGACTCATCAAGAAACAAAGGGAGAAAAATCAAATCAACAAAATTAGAAATGAAAGTGGAGAGATCACAACAGACAACACAGAAATACAAAGGATCATAAGAGACTACTATCAGCAAGTATATGTCAATAAAATGGACAACTTGGAAGAAATGGACAAATTCTTAGAAAAGTATAACCTTCCAAAACTGAACCAGGAAGAAATAGAAAATCTTAACAGACCCATCACAAGCACTGAAATCAAAACCATAATCAGAAATCTTCCAGCCAAAAAAGCCGAGGACCAGATGGCTTCACAGCTGAATTCTACCAAAAATTTAGAGAAGAGCTAATACCTATCCTACTCAAACTCTTCCAGAATTGCTTCTTGAGGAAACCTCAGTCCATCCTTTTTTGGCCATCAACTAATTGGATGAAATCCACCCACACTGTGCTTCACTTAAGGTCAACTCAATAGCAGCACTATTTACAATAGCCAAGACATGGAAGCAACTTAAGTGTCTATCAATATCTCTTATATCTTCTTTATCATTCATCTGTTGATAGACACTTACCTATATATAGGAGAAGGAAATGGCTACCCACTCCAGTATTCTTGCCTGGAGACTTCTCCCATGGACAGAGGAGCCTGGTGGGCTACAGTCCATGGATTGCAAAGAGTTAGACATGACTAAGTGATATATATACATGTGTATACACACACACACACACACACACACACACACACAGGAATATTACTCAGTCATAAAATACAACAAAATAATGTCATTTCCAGCAATATGTTTGGAGCTAGAAATGATTGTATTAAGTAAGTCAGACAAAGACAAATATCACATCATTTTTATGTGGAGTCTAAAAAAATGATACAAATGAACTTCTTTACAAATCAGAAACACTCACAGACATAGGAAATACACTTATACTGAAAGGGAAGGAGGGGGGCATAAATAAGGAGTTTGAGATTAACAGATACATACTACTATATATGGAGAAGGCAATGGCAACCCACTCCAGTACTCTTGCCTGGAAAATCCCACGGACGGAGGAGCCTGGTAGGCTGCAGTCCATGGGGTCACTAAGAGTCGGACACGACTGAGCAATTTCACTTTTCACTTTCATGCATTTGAGAAGGAAATGACAACCCACTCCAGTGTTCTTGCCTGGAGACTCCCAGGGGCTGGGGAGCCTGGTGGGCTGATGTCTATGGGGTTGCACAGAGTCAGACACGACTGAAGTGACTTAGCAGCAGCAACTACTATATATACTGTTCATACTGTTCATGCGGTTCTCAAGGCAAGAATACTGAAGTGGTTTGCCATTCCCTTCTCCAGTGGACCACATCCTGTCAGACTTCTCCACCATGACCCACCCGTCTTGAATGGCCCCACATGGCATGGCTTAGTTTCATTGAGTTAGACAAGGCTGTGGTCCATGTGATTAGATTGACTAATTTTCTGTGATTATGGTTTGTGTGTCTGCCCTCTGATGCCTCTTGCAATACCTAACGTCTTACTTGGGTTTCTCTTACCTTGGATGAAAAGGCAAAATGATAGGATACTGAAAGAGGAACTCCCCAGGTCGGTAAGTGCCCAATATGCTACTGGAGATCAATGGAGAAATAATTCCAGAAAGAATGAAGGGATGGAGCCAAAGCAAAAACAATACCCAGTTGTGGCTGGGACTGGTGATAGAAGCAAGGTCCAATGCTGTAAAGAGCAATATTGCATAGGAACCTGGAACGTTTCTCATTGGACAAGACTCTGATGCTGGGAGGGATTGGGGGCAGGAGGAGAAGGGGACGACAAAGGATGAGATGGCTGGATGGCATCACCGACTCGATGGACATGAGTTTGTGTGAACTCTGGGAGTTGGTGGTGGACAGGGAAGCCTGGCATGCTGTAGTCCATGGGGCCACAAAGAGTCGGACACGACTGAGTGACCGAACTGAACTGAACTGAACTACTATATATAAAATAGATTGTCAACAAGGACCCACTGTATAGCACAGAGAACTATATTTAATATCTTTTAATAACCCATAATGGAAAAGAACTTGAAAAGGATATATATATATATATACGTATGTATATGTATAACTGAATCACTTTGCTATTCACCAGAAACTAGCACTACATTTTAAATCAACTATACTTCAATCAATAACTAAATAATTTTTTTTTAAAAGTCAACTGATGTGTTAATTACATCTACAAAATCACAGTCACATCTAGACTAGTGTTTAACCAAACACCTGGGCACAATAGCCTCACCAGGTTAACACGAAATTAACCATCACAGAAACGATTCTGTCAAAAAGTTCTAACCATTTCTGAAGCAAATAGAAGTACCTTCACTTGATGAAAAGACCATCAGGGTCAATCAGTGTCCCTTTTTCTCGAGCTTCACTGATGGGGAGTTTAAAAGAACTGATAAGCAAGTTCAGAAACCGCTGAACTCTTCATTCACCCCAACAAAATCCCAGTGCTTTCCCTGATCATCTCACCATCCGCCCAAAGTGGTGTTTCCCTGATCTCGAGTCAGATGACACAGCAACTGTCAGCCCAGGTGGAATCCCATGAGCACAGGCTGCTTGAGAAAAGCAGCCTCGTACGGACAAAGGAGTCTGGTGGGCTAAGGTCCATAGGGTCGAAAAGAGTCTGACACAGCTGAGCGACTTAGCACCCATGTACATGGCCCAAGAAGAGTTTCTCCTTTTTTCCCCAAACTTCTTCCCAGTTTGTCATGTCACCCACTACTAATACGAGGGGAGAGGGCTAGTCTCTGGGCAGTGATGAAAATAATCATTGTAGGAAGGGTAGTCTTGACAGAAATAGCGTATTTTAATTCTTATTTTTAAGATTTTTTGATGTGGACCATTTTTAAAGTTCTTTATGCAATTTGTCACAATATAGTTCCTGTCTCAAGTTTTGTTTTGCTTTGTGGTGACGAGGCATGTGGCTCCTCAGCCAGGGATAAAATCCGCACCCCTGTATTGGAAGGCACAGTCTTAACCACTGGACCACCAGGGAAGTCCCCATTATATTTTAATTCTTGATTCATTACTTCTTCCTGGGCTTGCCTGGAGAAACCCAAGTCCAGCTACTCTGCATAACCATAGAACTACTCTACTATAACAATGGAGGCTCCACGCTGGGCAAAGAAAGGACCTTGGCTTAAGGGGCAGTCATATGACAAAAAGTCATACACTTTTAGTGGGAAAATGTTTCTTTTCCTTAGAGACTCCAAGAAATACTTTTCCAAAGAAATTATGTGCTTTTCAGATTGAGTTTTCATTTTTTATTTTAAAAAGAGCAAAATTATAGAAACTATTATTGTTATTCGGAGAAGGCAATGGCAACCCACTCCAGTACTCTTGCCTTGAAAATCCCATGGATAGAGGAGCCTGGTAGGCTGCAGTCCACGGGGTCGCTGGGAGTCGGACAGGACTGAGCGACTTCACTTTCACTTTTCACTTTCATCCACTGGAGAAGGAAATGGCAACCCACTCCAGTGTTCTTGCCTGGAGAATCCCAAGGATGACGGAGCCTGATGGGCTGCCGTCTATGGGGTCGCACAGAGTTGGACACGACTGAAGTGACTTAGCATTAGCATTAGCATTATTGTTATTATTATGTTCACTTAGAACTATAGACCTAAAGACTGGAAATGACTTCACAGATTATACCCATTTCTGTTTCTTTGATCAACAAAAGATAAGGGAGATTTACTTGAGCTCTTATCACAAACTTCAAGGGAAATACAAAGTTTGGTTCCAGTGGCAGGATAAAGGCAAAGAATAAAGTAAGAGACTTCTTTGTAGACGCTGCTTATTAAATAATTTCTTATGTTTTAAATTTTAAAAATAGAGTGTATAGAAATACTAACCAGTGTTCTAGAGCTGGGAAGAGTTCATGTTTACACAAAGATAAAGAAATAGAACTATAGAAGGAGAGGCAGATACATGGGAGCAGGGTAAGATAAAAGAGACAGGAGAAGGGGCTTTGGCAAAAAAATTAAAAAAAAAAAAAAAACACATCTCACACACACACAGTCACAACCACACACAATGAGAAAGGGAATAAGAGAGAAAGACACAGAAGACAGGAAGCCTAGACTATTCTGTGGGTGTTTGGCCCAGTTACAACATTTCTTTCCAATTTTAAATGTCCCCTGATCATTATATAATAGTATCCCATATCCAATTACACAGTGACATAATTCAAACAGTAATACATACAATCCACAGTCATCAAAATAACTTTTCCCTTGTGGCTCAGATGGTAAAGAATCCACTTGCCATGTGGAAGACTTGGGCTCTTTCCCTGGGTCGGGAAAAGCCCTTGGAGAAAGGAATGGCAACCCACTCCAGTATTCTTGCCTGGAGAATCACAAGGAGCCTGGTGGGCTACAGCCCATAGGGTGGCAAGGAGTCAGACACTACTGAGCAATTAACACTTCCACTTTCAGAATATGCTGTAAATGATTTTTTTAACTGAATTTTCCTTTACCATTAATATAGACAAGTATCAGGGATTCAGTTCGGATTGTCACAGACCTATGAGCTATGACCTATTCTGCTATCTTTTATCCTTGCTAGTCATTTCCTTTCTATTTTCCTTAAGGGTCCACAAGATTTATGGATTTGACATTTGATCGCTTTAGTGGAAACCACTGGGATTGTTTATAGCTTGTGCTATTTTAAAAAGGACTTTTACTTTCTAGAAAATGAATATTCTACCCAAGAGTTTGTAAGTTGAGTGGAAGCTTTTCATTTATCTAGCAATTGTTGATTGGTGGTCTGGCAAAAAGGAATTGCTGACAAATGGAAGACTTCCCTTGGAAGGAAAAGTTCAGCTTATATTCTTCGCCTGATAAATGCTTGCCAAGAACGAAGCTAATGACATCTGTTGGCTCTCTGGCTTGACCGTTTCTGTTAAGAGCTGACTAACAATGGAGTTGATTGCTACAGAGTTGTATCTGTGGTTTACTTTAACTCTCAATCTTTCCTCCCTAATTATTGTTTTGCCAAACCTCAAGAAGAGCTCTCAACCAGAGGTCATCCTCCATTCATTTAAAGATTTGTTGGAGGGTTCCAAGTTTTGACCAAACCCACTTACAATATCGGAGAAGGTAATGGCATCCCACTCCAGTACTCTTGCTTGGAAAATCCCATGGGCGGAGGAGCCTGGGGGGCTGCAGTCCCTGGGGTCGCTAAGAGTTGAGCATGACTGAGCGACTTCAGTTTCACTTTTCACTTTCATGCATTGGAGAAGGAATAGGCAACCCACTCCAGTGTTCTTGCCTGGAGAATCCCAGGGATGGGGGAGCCTGGTGGGCTGCCGTCTATGGGGTCGCACAGAGTCAGGCACGACTGAGCAACTTCACTTTCACTTTCACTTACAATATCATGTCCATACACTTGGCTGTAAAGTCTGGTCTGTGATCAGTAGTAGTTTATTTTTACAAGTCCATGATGCTTCCTTTTGTTGTTGTTTTTTTTAATTTAATTTTATTTTATTTTTTAACTTTACAATATTGTATTGGTTTTGCCTTATATCAAAATCCTGAACCCTTCTCCCACCTCCCTCCCCATACCATCCCTCTGGGTCGTCCCAGTGCACCAGCCCCAAGCATCCAGTATCGTGCATCGAACCTGGACTGGCGATTCGTTTCATACATGATATTATACATGTTTCAATGCCATTCTCCCAAATCATCCCACCCTCTCCCTCTCCCACAGAGTCCAAAAGACTGTTCTATACATAAGTGTCTCTTTTGCTGTCTCGTATACAGGGTTATTGTTACCATCTTTCTAAATTCCATATATATGCGTTAGTATACTGTATTGGTGTTTTTCTTTCTGGCTTACTTCACTCTGTATAATAGGCTCCAGTTTCATCCACCTCATTAGAACTGATTCAAATGCATTCTTTTTAATGGCTGAGTAATACTGCATTGTGTATAAGTACCACAGCTTTCTTATCCATTCATCTGATGATAAGGTTGCTTCCATGTCCTGGCTATTGTAAACACTGCTGCGATGAACATTGGGGTACATGTGTCTCTTTCAATTCTGGTTTCCTCCGTGTGTATGCCCAGCAGTGGGATTGCTGGGTCATAGGCAGTTCTATTTCCAGCTTTTTAAGGAATCTCCACACTGTTCTCCATAGTGGCTGTACTAGTTTGCATTCCCACCAACAGTGTAAGAGGGTTCCCTTTGCTCCACACCCTCTTCAGCATTTATTGCTTGTAGACTTTTGGATCGCAGCCATTCTGACTGGCATGAAATGGTACCTCATTGTGGTTTTGATTTGCATTTCTCTGATAATGAGTGATGTTGAGCATCTTTTCATATGTTTGTTAGCCATCTGTATGTCTTCTTTGGAGAAATGTCTATTTAGTTCTTTGGCCCATTTTTTGATTGGGTCATTTATTTTTCTGGAATTGAGCTATAGGAGTTGCTTACATAGTTTTGAGATTAGTTCTTTGTCAGTTGCTTCGTTTGCTATTATTTTCTCCCATTCTGAAGTCTGTCTTTTCACCTTGCTTATAGTTTCCTTTGTTGTGCAGAAGCTTTTAAGTTTAATTAGGTCCCATTTGTTTATTTTTGCTTTTATTTCCAATATTCTTGGAGGTGGGTCATAGAGGATCCTGCTGTGGTGTATGTCGGAGAGTGTTTTGCCTATGTTCTCCTCTAGGAGTTTTATAGTTTCTGGTCTTACGTTTAGATCTTTAATCCATTTTGAGTTTATGTTTGTGTATGGTGTTAGAAAGGGTTTTAGTTTCATTCTTTTGCAAGTGGTTGACCAGTTTTCCCAGCACCACTTGTTAAAGAGATTGTCTTTAATCCATTGTATATTCTTGCCTCCTTTGTCAAAGATAAGGTGTCCATATGTGCGTGGATTTATCTCTGGGCTTTCTATTTTGTTCCATTGATCTATATTTCTGTCTTTGTGCCAGTACCATACTGTCTTGATGAATGTGGCCTTGTAGTAGACCCTGAAGTCAGGCAGGTTGATTCCTCCAGTTCCATTTTTCTTTCTCAAGATTGCTTTGGCTATTCGAGGTTTTTTGTATTTCCATACAAACTGTGAAATTATTTGTTCTAGCTCTGTGAAGAATACTGTTAGTAGATTGATAGGGATTGCATTGAATCTATAGATTACTTTGGGTAGTATACTCATTTTCACTATATTGATTCTTCCAATCCATGAACATGGCATAACTCTACTCGAGATTTTTAACTTTTGCTTTTTGATGCTTCCTTTTGATCTCCTTTTTCTTCATGTGAAACTTCATGTGGCTTCTCCTTTCCTGTAATAATATGTATGAATCA
Organism: Bison bison bison; assembly: GCF_000754665.1. Classification (NCBI taxonomy): domain Eukaryota; kingdom Metazoa; phylum Chordata; class Mammalia; order Artiodactyla; family Bovidae; genus Bison; species Bison bison. The sequence continues at coordinate 1,749,010 of NW_011494920.1, read as the reverse complement.
AATTGCTCTTGGAACAGTCTTGTATCTCTTTTGAGCACACAATGTTCATAAGCTGGGTTGGGATGTGAAAAATGATCTCTTTCTTCTTAGGAGAAAAGGTGATTCTGGGTGCTATGTCCACTGTTTGAGTCACTTGTCACTGATCTTAACATAGTCAAACTGATGCCTGTGTCTGTCATTGGACACTTATAAGGAGCTGAGCGACTTGGTTTAGTAAGGGATTACATCTTCCTAAAGCGTACAGTGCATTAGGGCTTTTCAGAAAATGGTCTTTTTCTTTCTTTCTTTTCTTCCTTCCTCCCTTCCTTCCCTCCTTCTTTCCTTATGCTATCTCATTTCTAATGCCAATCAAGGACAAATTTATGTGACCAGTGTCATGGGATCAGTTTCTAGAACATGAGAAGAATTCTGACTATGAGAAGTTTAAATAATAGGTGCTCTAGAAATGTAAAGCATTTTTTCTATCATGTTAAAGATTTCTGTAGAACAATCAAACTTAAAAAACAATCAAACTTAAGATTGTTTCATACTCTATATGCATAGTATTTTGCAGAAGAAAAGACTCAAAATTAAGAATCTAAAAGCCTGGCATGCAGGCATGCAGAATAAAACTACAGTTTATACTATTATAGTAATAGATTTTTAAAATCATTATCTACATTCTCATGAAGCAAGGCAATAGAAGTAGTACATTTACAGATTGTACACAGGTTAAATTATTAGCAGTTCTCATCCTATTCTTCAAATCTACATTTATATCAGTTTTCCTCCAGGAGGCATTTCAGTTCAGCTCAGTTCAATTGCTCAGTCATGTCCGACTCTTTGTGACCCCATGGACTCCAGCACACCAGGCTTCACTGTCCATCACCAACTCACAAAGCTTGCTCAGACTCAATGTCCATTGAGTCGGTGATGCCATCCAATTACCTCATCCTCTGTGGGCCCCTTCTCCTCCTGCCTTCAATCTTACCCAGGATCAGGGTCTTTTCCAATGAGTCAGTTCTTCACATAAGGTGGCCAAAGTATCAGAGTTTCAGCTTCAGTATCAGTCCTTCCAATGAATATTCAGGACTGATTTCCTTCAGGATTGACTGCAATTTGACCTCCTTGTAGTCCAAGGGACTCTCAAGAGTCTTCTCCAATTCCACAGTTCAGAAGCATCAATTCTTTGGTGCTCAGCTTTCTTTAGAGTCCAACTCTCACATCCATACATGACTACTGGAAAAACCATAGTTTTGATTAGATGGACCTTTGTGGGTGAAGTAATGTCTCTGCTCTTTAATATGCTGTCTAGGTTGGTCATAGCTTTTCTTCCAAGGAGCAAGTATCTTTTAATTTCGTGGCTGCAGTCACCATCTGCAGTGATTTTGGAGCCCCAAAAAATAAAGTCTGTCCCTGATTCCATTGTTTCCCCATAGATTTCCCATGAAGTGACAGGACTGGATCTTCGTTTTTTGAATGTTGAGTTTTAAGGCAACTTTTTCACTCTCCTCTTTCACTTTCATCAAAAGGCTCTTTAGTTCTTCTTTGCTTTCTGCCATAAGGGTGGTATCATCTGCATACCTGAAGTTATTGATATTTCTCCTGGCAATCTTGATTCCAGCTGTACTTCATCCAGTCTGGTATTTCACGTAATATACTCTGCATATAAGTTAAATAAGCAGGGTGACAATATACAACCTTGACATACTCCTTTCCCTATTTGGAACCAGTCTGTTGTTCCATCTCCAGTTCTAACTGTTGCTTCTTGACCTGCATACAGATATCTCAAGAGGCTGGTAAAGTGGTCTGGTATTCCCATCTTTTGATGAATTTTCCATAGTTTGTTGTGATCTACACAGTCAAAGGCTTTAGTGTAGTCAATAAAGCAGAAGTAGATTTTTTTTTTAACTCTCTTGCTTTTTCTATGATCCAACAGATGTTGGCAATTTGATCTCTGGTTCCTCTGCCTTTTATAAATCCATCTTGAACATCTGGAAGTTCTCAGTTTGTGTACTGTTGAAGCCTAGCTTGGAGAATTTTGAGCATTACTTTGCTACTGTGTGAGATGAGTGCAATTTTGCAGTAGTTTGAACATTCTTTGGCATTGCCTTTCTTTGGGATTGGAATGAAAACTGACCTTTTCCAGTCCTGTGGCCACTGCTGAATTTTCCAAATTTGCTGGCATATTGAGTGCAGCACTTTCATGGCATCATCTTTAAGGATTTGAAGTAGTTCAGCTGGAATTCCATCACCTCCACTAGCTTTGTTTGTAGTGATGCTTCCTAAGACCCACTTGACTTCACATTCCAGGATGTCTGGCTCTAGGTGAGTGATCACACCATCATGTTTACCTGGGTCATTAAGATCTTTTTTGTATAGTTCTTCTGTGTATTCTTGCCACCTCTTCTTAATATCTTCTGCTTCTGTTAGGTCCATACCATTTCTGTCCTTTATTGTGCCCATCTTTGCATGAAATGTTCCCTGGGTATCACTAATTTCCTTGATGAGATCTCTAGTCTTTCCCATTCTATTGTTTTCCTCTCTCTTTGCATTGATCACTGAGGAAGGCTTTCTTATCTCTCCTTGCTCTTCTTTGGAACTCTGCATTCAAGTGGTTCTATATTTCCTTTTCTCCTTTGCCTTTCACTTCTCTTCTCTCAGCTATCTGTAAAGCCTCCTCAGACAACCATTTTGCCTATTTGCATCTTTTTCTTGAGATGGTCTTGATTACTGCTTCCTGTACAATGTCATGAACCTCTATCCAGAGTTCTTTAGGCACTGTCTGTCAGATCTAATCTCTTGAATCTATATGTCACTTCCACTGTATAATCATAAGGGATTTGGTTTAAGTCATACCTGAATGGTATAGTGGTTTTCCCTACTTTCTTCAATTGCAGTCTGAATTTGACAATAAGGAGTTCATGATCTGAGCCACAGTCAGCTCCTGGTCTTGTTTTTGCTGACTGTGTAGAGCTTCTCCATCTTCAGCTGCAAAGAATATAATCAATCTGATTTCATTGTTGACCATCTGGTGATGTCCATGTGTAGAGTCTTCTCTTGCGTTGTTGGAAGAGGGTGTTTGCTATGACCAGTGCATTCTCTTGACAAAACTCTTTAGCCTTTGCCCTGCTTTGTTTTGTATTCCAAGGCCCAATTTGCCTGTTACTCCAGGTATCTCTTGACTTCCTACTTTTGCATTCCAGTCCCCTATAAGGAAAAGGACATCTTTTATGGGTGTTAGTTCTAGAAGGTCTTGTATGTCTTCAGAGAACCATTCAACTTCAGTTTCTTCAGCATTAATGGTTGGGGCATAGACTTGGATTACTGAGATATTGAATGGTTTGTCTTGGAAACGAACAGAGATCATCCTGTCGTTTTTGAGATTGCATCCAAGTACTGCATTTCAGACTCTTTACTGACTATGATGGCTACTCCATTTCTTCTAAGGGTTCCTTTGACCACAGTAGTAGATATAATGGTCATCTGAGTTAAATTTGCCCATTCTGGTCCATTTTAGTTCACTGATTCTTAAAATGTTGATGTTTACTCTTGCCATCTCCTGTTTGACCACTTCCAATTTACCTTGATTCTTGGATCCAACCTTCCAGGTTCCTATGTAATATTGTTCTTTACAGCATCGGACTTTACTTCCATCACCAGTCATGTTCACAACTGAGCATTGTTTTTGATTTGGCTCCATGTCTTCATTCTTTCTGAGTTATTTCTCCACTCTTCTCCAGTAGCATATTGGGCACCTGCCGACCTGGGGAGCTCATCTTTCAGTGTCATATCTTTTTGCCTTTTCATGCTGTTCATGAGGTTCTCAAGGCAAGAATACTGAAGTGGTTTACCATTCCCTTCTCCAGTGGACCTCATTTTGTCATAACTCTCCACCATGCCCCGCCCATCTTGGCTGGCCCTACACAGCATGGCTCATAGTTTCATTGAGTTAGACAAGCCTGTGGTCCATGTGATCTTTTTGATTAGTTTGGTTGTTTAGCCATTCAGTAAGTATTTACTGAGTCCCAATTAATTGCTGGGAACTAGGCAATGGCACCCCACTCCAGTACTCTTACCTGGAAAATCCCATGGATGGAGGAGCCTGGTAGGCTGCAGTCCCTGGCGTCGCGAAGAGTCGGACATGACTGAGCATCTTCACTTTCACTTTTCACTTTCATGCATTGGAGAAGGAAATGGCAACCCACTCCAGTGTTCTTGCCTGGAGAATCCCGGGACGGGGGCACCTGTTGGGCAGCCGTCTATGGGGTTGCACAGAGTCGGACACGACTGAAGTGACTTAGCAGCAGCAGCAGTGTTAGTTTCTCAGTTGTGTCTGACTTTTTGTGACCCCACAGAAACCACTGGGATTGTTTATAGCTTGTGCTATTTTAAAAAGGACTTTTACTTTCTAGAAAATGAATATTCTACCCAAGAGTTTGTAAGTTGAGTGGAAGCTTTTCATTTATCTAGCAATTGTTGATTGGTGGTCTGGCAAAAAGGAATTGCTGACAAATGGAAGACTTCCCTTGGAAGGAAAAGTTCAGCTTATATTCTTCGCCTGATAAGTGCTTGCCAAGAACGAAGCTAATGACATCTGTTGGCTCTCTGGCTTGACCGTTTCTGTTAAGAGCTGACTAACCAAACCACCATGCTATGTGGTAGGGACTGCGTTATGAAAAGCCACAAACAGTCAACTCCAAATATACAATAGAAAGAGAGTCAGACATGGAACAATTAACTGCAGTACCACGAGAGGCACTACCAAGGAAGTATGTATATAAAGGGCAGGGATGAGAGATCGCCCAGGGAAGTTTCATCAAGAAGTAATGCCCAATCTGGGCCTTTGAAGGATGAATAGGAGTTTTCAGAGCTGAACTCAGAAACAACACTATAAGTTTGGCATGCTGCACATAGCTTAGTATAGTTAGCTTATGCATTCCAAGGCAGCAAAAGAGTAGTAGATAATGGAGAGGTGGAGAGGATCCAGATTGCGGAGAATTTCTCCTATTTTTTAACTTATTGACTTGCTCTGTGACCTCGAGTGAGGCGTAGTTACTGAAGCATAAGTACTTCATTTGTCAGGCAGGTGATTCATTTGTATAATGTCAAGCGTGCTGGCTCCTCTTCAAGGTTGCTGTTGATTGGATTTTCATGTGAGGTAATGGATACGAAAGGACCGGGTTATAATATGCAGTTGGGGTGATGATCATGCCTCTAGATAAACCAGTGCAGTTCTGTGCCCAGGTAGTTTGTGTGCCTTCCAGAGACTTCTTCCTCCTTGCCTGTGCTTAGGGCTCAGGAGAGCTAACCACTCACATTTAATGTATCAAGTTACACCAGCTTAGACGAGTAATATTATTGTTTGTCCAAACTGGGACATACTAAATTAATATGTTTTCTCTATAGCTGTGATGGTACCAGCTAATAAGGTAAAGCAGAAAAATCATGAAACATTAAAACTGGATAGGAAAGGTTCTAATTCCACTTGCTCATTTGAGAGAAGAAGAAATGGGGTCTTGAGAAGGAAGCATCTCCCCCAGGGCTACCCCTCTAGTTAGTGGTGCCCCTAAGACCGCAGCCTCCAACTCCTTCCCCTGAGTCCAGCTGTCTTCTCACTGCACCCTGACACCTTGCTACGTGTCAAGTTGAGCTACACAAAATTGCTGACATTTTTGATCTGAAGAAAACGAGCATTTCCTGTGGTTTGACCCAATAGGACCACCTGCCCAGCTGGCCAGCTTACTGCCTGAATTCCTCTTCCTCTGTGACCTCTGCCCATGGAGGAGGCTCTCTGCCCACTTAGATTCCTGCCAGGCTGTGTTGAGGGAAATTCAAACTTTTCCAAAGCTTCCACATCCATTATCACATTTGATCCTCATAACAATCTCAACACAGAGGGAAGAATCTCTGAAAGGAAAGTTGTATTAAGATACTGCCAAATAAACACGTTAGAAATCAGATAAATTGTTTGTTTCACACAGTCAGTAATCGGAAACATGAAAATGAAATGTGGCACACAGATGATGTGCCTGGATGTGGTATGTACCTAGTCAGGCACCAACTGGCTCTCCAGGATACTGAGGGCCATGACCCCTCTTGCTGCCTCCACACCCCCGTTAGTCTGGTGGGTGGAACTGGAATTTGTCACACGTGTCTCCTTGATAATGATAAATCACAACTCTGGTGAGGGCAACTTTTTTAAATTGCTAGATTGTTGAGGGAACAAAGACCCCTTACATCCCTGACTTAAAGCATAGTAATCAAATATAGTGTTCACCTCCAATGGGGAGGGAAAAGAAAATAGCATGAGATAAATTTAGAAGAAAAGATTTTCTAGTTCAATACAGGAGGTTAGCTGGACACTTTGTATGGATCTATCTAGATTGTATCCAAATATGAGAATGATTACTCTGATCACCAAATAGGAAGTTGCTATATTACATTACATTACATCATTACATTCTCTCAAATGAAGAGTATGTTTTATATCTTCCTTGAATCCTGTACACTCTAGAGAAGGAAGGCACAATGTTTTCTCTCTTCCAGTTAAGCCATATGGAACCCCAACTCCCAAACAGAAACGGCATTAGAACTGGTCATGCAATCAGTGTATTTCTACTTTCCTACTATTAATAATTGGAAAATAGGAAGTTGACGTTGATATACTGGGTCTGTATCTTTTTATCACGTATGTAGATTGGTGTAATCATATAATTAACAAAGAGAAACTTTTAAAAATTTACTACTATTATTATCTAAAGTCTTGCTGTGAGAATTTGGGGGGTAATTTTTTTTGTGCCAAAAGCAGCATATAGTGATGCCCCTATTGAGGCATACAAAAGAATCTAAGAAAAGCTCGTGGTCTGTATTTTTTTCCACACTGCTTCCACTGAGTTCATATTGAAAAACTCTAAGAAGGAGGCAAAGGGCACAAAATACTTGTATTGTTATCCATAGCAGTAACATGTTGGGTTCATAGTTTTTGAAATGGAGAGCCAAATATATCATCAAAACAGTTTGGGGACATCTCCAAAAAGAATATACCAAATATCTCTTTTTAAAACACATTAAACCTGCCACCCTCTGCGGCTCACACCTGCCCAGCGGGTAAGCACAAAGATTTCTCCCTCCACCACCTGCCCCCAGATTTCCAAAGACTGAAGAAGGGGATTTACAAGCATTGCATGGAAGGAAGCTTGCTGTACCTTAGGAGAACACAGCGAGAGCCATGGCTGCTGATAGCTTATCTGTCTGCTCTGGATTACCCTCGCCAACTCTTTTCTGAAAAACCTGATGTGAGCATACACAAAACAGCCAATCATTTCTCAAAAAGAATGGGCATGAACCTTTGCAGCTGGAAATTTCAAGAGGAGACAGTTATCCTTCCCAGCCCCAGAACATCAGTATTTGTACCCACTAAAGGGAGAAAACCAGGCAGGCCAAGAAATCACCGAATAGAAGTGAATTACACGAAAGAAATAGGAGTGAAATAATCAATATTCTTGTGCAGGAAGGGGACATGGCATATTTCAGCTAACAAAGCACATTTCTTAAATTGCCACCTACAGAGCCAACATCAAAGGGAGACAGACGGGTTGAAAATGGTGATCTGTCTGATATGCAATTTGACTTTTTCTCTTTTTCAATTTTCTAATTCTTTTATCTCAAGTTAGTCTCTTTTCTCTGAATGTATAACTCTATTTAAAAAACCCATTCTATTTACAATCTGTGGACATGCAGCTGGAACTGTATATATCAAGTCAAAATTCACAGGAGCACATTTCCTCCCAAGGAGGCACCTCGAAGCATTTTCCAAATGACTATTGACATTAACTGACACTTTGTGACAATCATTAGTTATAGGTATTATTTCCAAATGCATGACGAATAGGTGCTTATAGAGTTCAAATACATTATCAAGTTATGTTAGGCAGGTAGCCATAGAAGCTAAATGCTTATGACAATAAAGCTATTTGAAAATGGCAATGGAGTAGTAGAAACAAAAGTATATGTAATATTACACATTTTCATTGGGTAATTATTAAATATTTAAGATCAAATATCTTATTAGTTAAATCTTTTTCCAAGTTCAGGGTCATAAACCACTAACATTTGACAATGGCTGCTACTTTATCCTTCAGGATTTGATTTTGCTTACTTGAGCATCTGCTTTTATTAAATTCATTTTCACAGTTGTCTTCAAGCATGTATAATCTCTTCTTTAGGGTTTTAAAACTTAATTTTAATTTTTAAATCATTGTATTTTTGAAAGAATTAGTAAATCATTTATATCAAAATGAAATATTCCTGAATACAGTATTTAGATAAAATACTTATTGTATGATTCCTTTTTTTCAACCTAATAAGATATAATTGTGAAACATAAATGCATTATGCCTTTCAAACTCAGCAAACTATAAATTCCACATTTGGTTGTTTTTCTCCGTTATTATTTTAATTATTGCTTTTTAAATCATTCCTTTTCCAAAATTCACCTTTTGTTCACCCAGGCGCTTTCCTTGTCCTAGTGGGTCCGGTCAGTGCCTGTTCACTGACTCCTGTCTCCTTCTTCTTGTTTGCCTCTGCTTTTTCTTTTTTGTTTGCAAACTATACTGCCTAGCTCAGTGCCTGGCACATGGAGGGTGCCTGTTGCTCCCTCTTTACCCCCATCGCCCATTATGAGCTTACATTCTCTTTTTAGAACATTCAGTTCAGTTACTCAGTCTTGTCCAGTTCTACTACTCTATTGCTGCAGGAAGACCTGCAGCACACCAGGCTTCCCTGTCCATCACCAATTCCCGGAGCTTGCTCAAACTCATGTCCATCTAGTCAGTGTTGCCATCAAACAGTCTCATCCTCTGTCAGCCTCTTCTCCTCCCACCTTCAATCTTGCCCAGCATCAGGGGCTTTTCAGATGAGTCAGTTCTTCGCATCAGGTGGCCAAAGTATTGGAGCTTCAGCTTCAGCATCAGTCCTTCCAATGAATATTCAGGATTGATTTCCTTTAGGATGGACTGGTTGGATCTCCTTGAGGTCTGAGGGACTCTCAAGAGTCTTCTCCAACACCACAATTTGAAAGCATTAATTTTTTGGCACTCAGCCTTCTTTATGGTCCAACTCTCACATCCATACATGACTACTGGAAAAAGCATAACTTTGACTAGTATGGGCCTTTATTGGCAAAGTGATGTCTCTGCTTTTTAAAATCCTGTCTAGGTTTGTCATAACTTTTCTTCCAAGGGGCAAGTGTCTTATTTCATGGCAGCAGTCACCATCTGCAGTGATTTTGGAGCCCAAGAAAATAAAGTAACTGTTTCCATTGTCTTCCCATCTATTTGCCATGAAGTGATGGGACCAGATGCCATGATCTTAGTTTGTTGAATGTTATATAATGTACACATTCCACATCGCTAATAAGGCTGACCATCAGCAGAGACCTGTGATCTAGTGTGGGTGAGACAAAATCAGATGGAGACCTTATAGCCTTGTCTGTTGCCCTCTACTTGCATAATTTTTAGACTTTTACACATCCGAGTTCAAGACACAGTACTTGGTTTCTATAGTGATAAAATAAGAAAATATAAATTGGGCACTGTCTTTAAGGAACTTCTAGACCAGTGTGCGAGCAAATTGATACACAAATAATACAAAGTAGTAAATCAGAGGGCAGAGGAAGAAATCCAAGAAGAGAGGCAAGGAGAAAGGAAGCAAACCAGGGAGGCAGCAACGGAAGGATGGAGGTGTCAAATGAATTGAACTTAAAACTACCAAGCTTGGGACTTCCCTGGCTGTCCAGTGGTTAAGACTTTACCTTCCAGTGCAGGAGGCACAGGTTTAATCCTTGGTCAGGGAGCTACGATCCCACATGCCTTGCAGCCAAAATGCCAAAACATAAAACAGAGGCAATATTGTAACAAATTTAATGAAGACTTTAACAATGGTCCACACAAAAAAAATCTTTTAAAAAATAAAATTAAGCTACCTAGTTTTAGTAGTAGTTTAGTTGCTAAGTCCTGTCAGACTCCTGTGACCACATAGACTGTAGCCTGCCGGGATCCTCTGTCCTTGGGATTTTCCAGGCAAGAGTACTGGAGTGGGTTGCCATTCCCTTCAGGGAATCTTCCCAACCCAGGGATTGAACCCAGGTCTCCTGCACTGCAGGCAGATTCTTTACAAATTGAGCCACCAGGGAAGCCCTTTAGAATTCCGGTGCCTTAGGCCTTTCAGGAACAGAGCCACAGTAATAATCCCACATCAAGCAGGGGAAACAGGGTTCTAAATGGTGCTCACAGCACTCTAAAAAAAAAGCAAAGCCCTTTTCCTCTCTATATAAAAATGAGCACTTACTTTTAAAAACTCTTGACTTCAGAAGCAAAATGCAAACTTCAGTCATTCATATTTTTTCATCCAATAGTTCATCTAACACCTGTTTGACCCCTGTCAATTACAGGAGGAAATAAGCTAACAAATCAACCTTTCCACCTCTCCTGGGCTCGGATTGCATTGGAGAAAGAGTATTACATTATGGATGAAGACTCCACGTTCTTAGAAGTGACCCTGACACGCAGAGGATCCCTTGGAGAAACATCCTCTATCAGTAAGTAACTTTGAGTTGGTTGTTGGCAAAAGGTAACAAAAACATGAAATTAAGGCTTAAAAATAAGTATAAGAGAATAGATTGGAAGAGAATCAGTAACAGATTTGCGGGAACTTCTAAAAGATTAATGTGTGAAATTATGCCATGGTTTTCACTCCATGTGAATTACAGGTTTATATACAGCAATTTTTTCTTCTTCTATTTTCCCCCTATCTCTTTCAAGTTGAAGGACTCTAGGAAAATTAAGACATTTCATAACCATATACCACAGTCCCCAGATCACTCAGTTTCTTTCAAAATTGTTTTTAAGCGTAGAATACATTATTATGCTCAGTTCTAGCTATTTCTTTTTAAAAATTATTTATGAGTACATGACACATTATTGTGTTTAGTTGTAGCTATTTCTTTTGATTATGTATAATTGTTTCCACCCTGCCATTAGGTTATAAATTCCTTCAAGATATGTACAGTGTGAAATTTTTCTGTGTTCTACAAAGACCTAAGCTTCTTTGGGGTAGATGGATATATAATGCCTACATAATACATTGCATTATCATCACTAATAATCAACAGTAATTGCTCTAATGATGCATTACATTTTTATAACATCTCTAGCTGCCAGAAATTTCAGAGATCATTTTATCTTTTTCATAATCTGTTGTGAAGACAAACAGAAGACAATAAAATGTCTTCATTTTACAAGCGGGCATTGTGAATTTCCGAGACCTTTGGGGGCTAATTAGAGTCCTGCCAAAACCACTGGAGAGAAGCCAGGAGGCAGATGGCTGAGAACAGGCAATCAAGGAAAGGCAAGCTTTTCCCAGGTCTGTTCTCCAGGCTCGGGGTGTCTGAGTTGGGACAGTTCTAGGAGACGAGGTCAGCCAGAGAGCACCATGATTTCTGCATGGCCCTTGGTCTCAGTTACTACCCAGAGGTTACTTCATCAACACACAGTGGAACTTTCTGCCAAGAACTTCAGCTGAAACACGCTTCCCTTCTCTTGTAGGGTTCTGTCTCCACAATTCTTTATCTTGGGCATTTCTCATAGGCAAAGATTTGGGTTTTTATGTCAAGAGGTATTTTCATATCCTGTCTGACTCAGGGGGAAAAAACTGTCCATCTTCCCAGAGTCATTTGAATATTTGTAGAGGGACTAAACTCCTCAGAGAGGTGCAAAGGTCTTCCTATCTGATTCGGCATCTCCTTATACACTGTCTCCATGCCCTGCTTCGTTGCTTCTTCAGAGCACTAACCATCCCTGACAGGCATCTCAGGTCCAACTGTCCTCTGTTTCCCTCAGCAGATTTCCAGCTCCAAAAGGGCAGAAATGACATCTTGGGTGATGGCCAACCCTCAAAACAGCCTGGGACATATGGTAGTCACCCAATATTTGTTGTTATGCAAACTACAGTCAGCTCTTTTGTTCTCTAAAATGCCATCATTTTGTTCTCTTAAAATGACATCAGGGACTTCCCTGGTGCCCCAGTGGCTTAGACTCCACACTCCCAATGTAAGAGACCTGGGTTTGATCCCTGATCAAGTAACTGGAGTCCACATGTAACTAAGACCTGATGCAGCCAAATAAATAAATATTAACAAACAAACAAACATATCAAACCACAGAAGAGAATCTATAAAACACCTTACTCAGGGCTCTAGGAAGCCCTCCTAATCCCCTCACCCTACCTGATGCTGGGGTTAGTAGTCTAAATGTTAGCAGAGTGCCAAAATCTGTTACTGAACACAGGGTCCCGCTGCTCACCACTCAAAAGTCAATAAAGAAGCCAGGTGAGTGAAAAGAAAGGTTTGCTTTATTTTCGACGCCAGCAACAGTGCAGGTGGGAGGAGGTGCTGATGCCTGTCCAGAGACCAACTGCCCCCTGACAATCTGGGGACAAGAGCTTTTATAGATAGAGGGAGGGGGCGACAAAGAAGAAACAGCCCAGTCGGCTCTGACAGTCTTCTTGAAATTGGTCGTCAGTGGTCTGACCATCATCGTCTTGATTGTTTTAAGTACAGTTAATCTTCAATTGGGGCTTCCCTGGTGGTTCAGATGGTAAAGCATTTGTCTGCAATGCAGGAGACCCGGGTTCAATCCCTGGGTTGGGAAGATCCCCTGGAGAAGGAAATGGCAATCCACTCCAGTATTCTTGCCTGGAAAATCCCATGGACGGCGGAGCCTGGTAGGCTACTGTCCATGGGGTCGCAAAGAGTCGGACACAACTGAGCAACTTCACTTAACCTCAATCTTCAATTCCAGAGTGGATTTGTTTCCATTTATTGAGGCCACTTCTCAGAATTGTGGCGCCTTATGCCATTGCTACTGTCTGGTCAGCTTGTTGTTGACTTCCTCCATTTGGCAGTATCTATAAGGCAGCTCCCAGGATATGGCTTAGAATATTATCTATAGCCCTTGAGAAGGAACTAAAGGTCCTTGACTTTGCATGGTCCCTAGCACACATGGAATACTCAATAATATTACCTGCCATTATTCTTTCATGGCTTTCATACATCAGAATTGAAATCACCTCTTTATCTCCCCCACAGACTTGTAAACCCCTCAGCGGTAGTGGCAGCCGGACCTGATTCAGCATTACATCCTTAGCACCTGGTAACCAGTATCGACCCAAAATTAAGCAAACAGCCACCTGCCTGCACAATGTATATGGCAGTGCTCACTAGCTCTGTTTAAACTCTGGCTGAACCCTGAAGAAAACAGTATGGAAGTTTCTCAGAAAACTAAAAATAGAGCTACCTTATGACCTACCAATTCCACTTTTGAGTATGTACCTAGAAAAAATCAAAAACTCTAATTCAAAAAGATACATGCACCCCAATGTTCTTAGCAGCATTATTTACAATTGCCAAGACATGGAAGCAAGCAAAGTGTCCATCAAAAGATGAATGGATAAAGATGTATTGTGTGTACGTGTGTGTGTGTGTGTAGACACTATGTATATAGACAAGTTAGTGAATATAACAGAAAATAAACAACTCTGATACAGAGAACAAATTAGTAGGTTATCTGTAGGGGTTGGAGCAGCATAGGGATAGAGGAGTAAGAGATACAAACTATTACATGTAAAATAAGCTAAAAGGACATACTGTACAACATGGGGAATAATGCCAATATTTTATAATAACTATGAATTGAGAATAACCTTAAAAAATTGTGACTGTTTTACACAAGTACATTATTGTACATATGTAACCTATATAATGTTGTACAGCAATTATACTCCAGTTTTTAAAAATGAGAAAAATAAAGTGTAGCCGAGGATATACCCCTCTTCCATATCTTCTTCACCTCAACATGGGGCCAAAGGAGGTGCTTCAAAACTGGACATCCATTCTCAGTTACCAAACTAGGATTAATGCAGACTTTCTTCAACACTTTTGAAAAGTCAACTCCAGCTCTTCTATCCTGGAAATTATTTTCACACGTTAGAGCTTTGGGTGTCTTTTACATGAGATCAGATTCTCTGAGAATGAGACCAAGCCAGTGGCACAAGGAGCTGTGAGTCTCATTTTATGTAAAGCTTTTTCATGATAACTGGTGTCAGGCCATGATATCTGATTTCACACATTCAAAGAGTCTAAACCTTATAGTGAGGCCTGAAGAGAGGAGACATGGGTGTTTGTGCTCCATTGGGTACTCATTCGGGTGTCAAAGCCAAATGATACTCGAACACTTCTTGAACATTCTGTGGAGAGGGGAGGATCAATTCAGTCTTGAGGGGCTACCATCTGCCACCCTTGTATCTCACAATGAGTATTTTTCTTGATTTTTAAAAACTTATTAGTTTTTGGCTGTGCTGGGTTTTCATTGCTGCTCGGGCTTTTCTTTAGTTGTGGCGAGTGAGGGCTACTTTCTAGCTGCTGTATGCCAGCATCTCTTTGCAGTGGCTTCTCTTTTTGTGGTGCACAGGCTCAAGGGTGCATGGGCTTCTGTAGTTGCAGCACGTGGGCTCAGTATTTGTGGTTCCTAAGCTCTAGAGCCCAGGCTCAAGAGTTGTGGCGCATTACCCTAGCTGCTCTGAGTCATGTGGCATCTTCCCGGATCAGGGATAGAACCCATGTCTCCTACATCAGCACGCAGATGCTTTACCACTGAGCCACCAGGGAAGCCCCTTGATTTTTTTTTAATGTATTTATTTATTTATTTATTTTTGGCTGCCTTGTGCAGCATGTTGGATCTTAATTCCCTGAACAGGGATCGAACCCATGTTCCCTGCACTGAAAGGTGGAGTCTTTACCGCTCACAGTGGGCGTTTTAACACTGCTGTGTTGTTGGTCATTTGCTTCAGTAATTTGTTAATTTCTATTTCCTAACACTGCTGAAATCAAGTCCCAGCTCTCCATCTCCACCAACGGTGCCCTAATTGTCTGGAAAATTACTAACAATTTTCTTATTATCAAAAATCAGTAAGCACACAACATTGTAAAGTACCCATTATGCTTTGATTTTTTAAATGGTTAAAAAGTCACACATAGGGGAAATCCTTGGCAGTCTAGCAAGTGTGATAGGGCTCTGCGCTTCCACTGCAGAGACATGAGTTCAATCCCTGGTCAGGGAACTAAGATCCCAAATAAATAAATAAGTAAAAATGAAGTTTTTCTTTAAAAAAATATGACTACAAACTTTTTTTTAATCACACACAAAAGAAACACATCAGTAGATAAAGACAAAAAAATCAGTAAACACATGAAAAGTCAAGCCACCATGACTAAATGTCTGTCTGAGAAAATAACCTATAGTTATCCTCCCAGAAGGACTTCCCTAGTGACTCAGTGGTAAAGAATTTGCCTGCAATGCAGGAGATGTGCGTTCAATCCCTGGGTCAGAAGATCCCCTAGAGAAGGAAATGGCAACCCATTCCAGTATTCTTGCCTGGGAAATCCCATGGACAGAGGTGTCTGGCGGGATATGGTCCATGGAGTCACAGAGCCAGACTCGACTTAGAGACTAAACAATAAATACTCCCAGAGACTGCAGAAATGATCAGATACAAAATATTAACTCAAAAATGCCCAGCCCTGTTGCAGTCACCAGGAGTCCTGCAGTGAAACAAACAGCCCAAGGTCTCTACCTCCATGGGGTTCAGATTCTAGAGTCCAGATGTTACAGCCATGCATTCCGGGAAACAACTCACTCAGAAGGACGATGCAGATAGTGGAGTGCAGTTTATTACAGCAGCAGGCCCAAGGCAGAGTCTCCTCTTAGCCAAGGACCTGGACCGACTTTCGTGAAAACCTTATATACCTTAAGTGTACTGCTCAAGCCCACATCCCCAGATTCCTTAAACCTAGCCTGGAAAGTGTTAAAGGGATATACAATCAGGTTGCAGCCATAATTCACAATCGGAAGGGTCAGCTGGTTATACATTGTAGCCTACACCAGTGGGTGCCATAAAGATTACAAAGGTGATTGACTGCATATGGGATTATTACATTGTTTTTGGCAACGGGAAACCTTGTTATGGAATCTGGTGTTTATCAGTCTGGGGCCAGTTCGGCTGTAGGTATGTTATCCCCATGGCTACCAGGCACATAGTCCAAAGCTCACTGAAAGTGCAAAATCGAGTTTCCTTCTTTTTCCAGATGGAGTCAGTTCAGCCTGTTCCTCTCCTTGCTTACAGAGACTCTGAGCTTTCTGGAGCTGGGGCACTTTCTTACTCATTTCTGAATCCCAAGCAGCCGGCAGAGTGTGGCACATCAGATGCTCTCAGTAGACATGTGCTAAAATAAGGAAGTGAATGCCTGTTCCCTTTTTTTGTCACTCCTCTTTATGTCTGCCCCCTGCTTAGACACACCCTTTTAGCCAAAAGTAGTTTATAACTCTAGTTCGAAAAGATACATGTACCCCAGTGTTCCTAGCAGCACCATTTACAATATCCAAGATGTGGAACCAGCCCAAGGGCCTATCAAAAGACAATTGGATTAAGAGGATGTAGTACATATATATATGTGAGTACATGTATATACAATATTACTCAGCCACTAAAAAAGAATGAAATAATGCCATTTTCAGCCATGTGAATGAACCTAGAGAATATTGTACTTGGTTGAGTAAGTCAGAGAAAGACAAATACTGTATTATATCATTTATGTATAGAATCTAAAAAATAATGAAGTGAAGTGAAGTCGCTCAGTCGTGTCTGACTCTTTGTGACCCCATGGACTGTAGCCTATAAGGCTCCTCAGTTCATGGAATTTTCCAGGCAAGAGTCCTGGAGTGGGTTGCCATTTCCTTCTGCACGGGATCTTCCCGACCCAGGGATCGAACCCAGGTCTCCCGCATTGTGGGCAGACACTTTACTGTCTGAGCCACTAGCGAAGTCCAAAAATAAAAAAAATAATGAAATATATATATAAATAATAATAAATCTAATAAATAATGAAACTATATTTAAAATAGAAGCAGACTTACAGATATAGAAAGCAACTTTATAGTTACCAAAGGAGGAAGGGAGTGAGGAGGAGTAAGTTAGGAGTATGGGATTAACAGGTACAAACAACTCTACATAAACTAGATTAGCAACAAGGAGTTACTGTATATCACAGGAAACTATATACCATACCTCATAATAACATACAGTCAGAAATAATATGAAATATATATTACAGATATATGTAACTGAACCACTTTGCTATACATGGGAAACTAACACAATATTGTAAATCCACTATATTTCAATCAAAAAAAAAATCTCAAAAGCGGCAGTTTCTGGTGGCTTTGTGGTTAGGATTGCAGACTTTCACTGCTATGACCTAGGTTCAGTCCCTGGTTAGGGATCTGGGATTTCACATGCCACACAGCCAAAATATATATTTAGCTCATAAGTGTCTGCTGGGAACATTAAAAGAAGCAATTTCTGTGCTGTTAGCATTTCATCAACAGTAGAACCCACTGTGAAAAAACTCCCTTCAGTTACTTGGCTTTATATTCATAGTTTCCTGATTTTTGTTTAGGCATTGTAACCAAAGATGAAACTGCAAAAACAGATAAAGATTTTAAAGGGAACACCCAGAAACAAGTCCAGTTCAATCCCAGACAGACTACAGCCACGTGGAAAGTGAGAATTCCATCAGACAATGAATATGAGGCTTCAGAGACCTTCCAGATCATTCTGACAAACCCTATCAAGGCTGTACTGGAGTTTCCAGAAATGGCAACTGCTGAAATTATGGACCCTGAAGATGGTATGTGATTCCTATTGGTACAATCTATTAATGTGTTCCTGGGTTCATTTCAGGCATTTATACCTCCACCAAGCTCCAGAAGCCACTGGACACATTCATATCACTTAGGATTTCAAATTAAGTAAACCACCTCAGTTCAGTTCAGTTCAGTTCAGTCGCTCAGTCGTGTCTGACTCTTTGCGACCCCATGAATCGCAGCATGCCAGGCCTCCCTGTCTATCACCAACTCCCAGAGTTCACCCAGACTCACATCCATCGAGTCAGTGATGCCATCCAGCCATCTCATCCTCTGTCGTCCCCTTCTCCTCCTGCCCCAAATCCCTCCCAGCATCAGAGTCTTTTCCAATGAGTCAACTCTTCGCATGAAGTGGCCAAAGTACTGGAGTTTCAGC
>NW_011494920.1:1714864-1730736 GCF_000754665.1 Bison bison bison | reverse complement strand
TCCTCCTCGTCGTCCCCCTTCCTCCTCCCTGCCCCCCAACTCCCTCCCCACCATCAGAGTCTTTTCCAATGAGTCAACTCTTCGCATGAGGTGGCCAAAGTACTGGAGTTTCAGCTTCAGCATCATTCCTTCCAAAGAAATCCCAGGGCTGATCTCCTTCAGAATGGACTGGTTGGATCTCCTTGCAGTCCAAGGGACTCTCAAGAGTCTTCTCCAACACCACAGTTCAAAACCATCAATTCTTCGGCGCTCAGCTGTCTTCACAGTCCAACTCTCACATCCATATATGATCACTGGAAAAACCATAGCCTTGACTCGACGGACCTTTGTTGGCAAAGTAATGTCTCTGCTTTTCAATATGCTCTCTAGGTTGGTCATAAGTTTTCTTCCAAAGCAGTAATTTTTCTTTGTTTTTAGGATCTTTGAATATTCAGGGATATAGGAGAGTGAAACAAACAGATAGGACTTTGCAAAGCTTACTTTAACAAATGCCCAAGTCCTCAGTCTCAGTACTCTGCACACTCAGTATGGCACAGCTTTGACCCCAAATGGCTAATCCTCAGGGCTTGCTCCATGTTCTCACAATTTTCTGGGAGCTCCCTACCAGATCAGGTGGGGATCTCATATATCCCTCACTCTGCTGGGTACCAGCCAACTGATTCACTTTAGCATGCATTCCACAAAGTTCTGTTATAGCTCTGCATAACAGTCTTGAATTCATCAGTTCTTTATTGGTTCATTCATTCAGCAAATATCTCCTCAGAAAAATTAAAAAAGAAAAGTCATTAGCCAATGATTGTGACATTTTTCCTGCTCCTTTTTGTGAAAGTAGAATAGGCCCTAAAAGACAATTTTAGTATTCACATCTGAATGTTAATTAGACATATCGATTATCATGAGAACTGAAAGAATTTGCATATCCCCCAGAAGTGGGTGACTTAACTATCAGGAAGGAAGTCTTAGTTAAATGCCATAAGAATCGTTGAAGAATTCCCCATATCAGCATGTCCGAAACTGCAGAGCAGAAAATAGAATACAATTTATACAATATGGTCAGTAAACTTTCCATGAACCAAAGAAGTCTAGGAAGCTTTTCAAATATCTCCTTTGAAGCATCATAATTCATACTAGCTTATTAGGTTCCAGAGAAAACTCTTCTACAAAGAAACCTGTTTAAACTAAGGCAACACTGTAAATCAATTATATCTCAATTAAAAAAAGAAAAGAAATCTGTTTAACTTTGTTTAACCAGTTTTCTCAAATTAGAATATAGATTTTTTTAAATTTGTTGTACCCAAGAAATATCTTTTGAAATCTTTAAGTTCTAGTTTTCTTGAAACACAATTTGAGAAACACTGTTTTTCACATGCTTGGCACTCCAGTAGACAAAAATAGAAAACACTGCCCTCACCACCGAATGAAGAGGTATTTCATTAGTTTTGTGATAATAATGCTTAAACACATTAATCAAATAAGAAAGCTACATGTGAGGGTGCATGCCAAAACCAGTGTTCTGAGCTAAGAAAGTAGAAAGATCACCATCATTTCAAACTATTAAGCTTTTCGTAGTAGCCAGGATTCCAGTTGAGGCTTGAAGAATAAAATGGGATTTGGATTCATAGATGGATAGGAGCAGGCTTTTCAGAATGGGAAAATAGAGAACATGACTAGATAACTGAGTCCCAATGTATCAGTTTTTTTCACTTAACATTAATAACATTACTTTTAGCTTCTTCCATGATGACAATCTTTTGAATCAAGAAATGTCCAGACAGTAGAATACCACAGGGGCGGGTAAAATGGCAGAATGAAAATGATCACCAGTCTTTTCCCTCTGTAATCGGGACCAGGGTTTTCTAAAGACTGACACCAGTATCTGTTGAGATCATTTTAGGCAGGAAACTAAAGGGAAAAAAATTAACATATGATAACTAGATAACTCAACATTGAATTCTGGGTAAACTTGTAGTGAAGTGAAGTGAATTGAAAGCCAACCAGTCATGTCTGACTCATGGACTATACAGTTGATGGAATTCTCCAGGCCAGAATACTCGAGCGGGTGGGGGATCTTCCCAACCCAGGGACTGAACTCAGGTCTCCCGCATTGCAGGCAGATTCTTTACCAGCTGACCCACAAGGGAAGCCCAAACTCTTAGTAGTAGTTCCAAAAGAAGAATGGATGGTGAACTACAGTATTTTTCCTCATGCGTCCATTGTCAAGAGGAAGAATTTGTGTATGTGCATATGGCGCAGTGGTAAAGAATCCACCTGCCAAGGTTTGATCCCTGAGTCAGGAAGATCCCCTGGAGGAGGGCATGGCAACCCTCTCCAGTATTCTTGCCTGGAGAATTCTATGGACAGAAGTACCTCGTGGGCTACAGTCCATGGGGTCGCTAAGAGTCGGAGATGACTGAGCGGACTGAGCACTGTTTGCATATATATACATATATTATATATATGTATATATAATACAGAGGAGAGATTTCAGCCTATTAAATGTGGTTTGGTTCAGAAAGTCACTTCAGTTCACCACTTGACTCTATGAGTGGAAACAATCCACTTCAAATTTTTATTTTTTTAAAACAAACACATGTATTTCAACTATACATTGCATTCTTAATGAGAAGCCTTGGAAAACATTGAAAAACCCCAAGGAAAATAGTACACATCAAGAAATGACCAGTATTCATACTCATATGGAGAAGGCAATGGCACTCCACTCCAGTACTGTTGCCTGGAAAATCCCATGAATGGAGGAGCCTGGTAGGCTGCAGTCCATGGGGTCACTAAGAGTCGGACACTGAGTGACTTAGCAGTAGCAGCAGCAGCAGCATACTCATATTGCAGCAACTGTCCTGATGATGCCTATGTGTGTGTTTTTACATCCCAAACTGCAGGACAGAGAATGGTAACGTAACAGATGTGCACACACACATATCCAGCTCATAAAATTTCAATGGGAATATTATTTTAAGAATCAAGAGCAGTACAAGTAGCTTATTTTTCTCAGCCCTGTGTCTTACCCATGGTGTCTGCTCGATAAGTGTTGAATCAAATGTTTGTTGAATAAAGCAGAAAACATTTCTTAACACTCATGAATAGATGACCTGATTGTTAAAAGCATTTTAAAAAATAAACATTAAAAGTAAAACACAGAAATCTGTGATCTTTATTTAGAAAACCTAAAATGTGACCTCCAAAAAAGAAACCAAATTGCTGATATTCCTTCCCATTTCAGGGCTAGATAACCCTTTTAACATTTCAAAAGGAACCTCCTAAACTTAATTTCACTACCTCTCCAGCTCCACTTAATGATAGATATTTCCTATTCTTACTATATTCCATAGAGCTGGAATATATAGAGGTCAAGATTATGTACATTTCCACCTGGGTTGAAATATCACCAATATCACCAATCAAACTTAAGTCTTGCTAAAAATTTATCTATCCTCTTTTCTAGAATCAACAGTTTATTTTCCAGAGGCAGAATACAAAATAGAGGAGGATGCTGGGGAGTTTTTGATTCCTGTAAGACGGTCTGGAGACATAAGCCAGGAAATCACGGTCATTTGCTCTACACATCAAGGTATGAGACTTTGCTGGTACTGATATCGAGGAATAGGGTCCTTAGTACAGGACTGTGGTGATGCTGGGAGTGGCTGGGTGGTGAGTCAAATGCTGGGGAGGACAGGGAAGCCTGGATCATTCACGGTGACTCCCATGCAACCGCGTGAAGGTATCCTAACTCCTCTGCCCTGGTCTCCTAGATCAGGGATAAAATCGTATTCAAAATCAGAATTACATTACATTATCATATGTAAAATAGATAGCCAGTGGAAGTGTGATGTAGCATGCCGGGCACCCAAAGCAGCTGCCCTGTGACAACCTGGAGAGACTGGGTGAGGAGGGAGGTGGCGGGGGTGGGGGGGGTCCAGGATGTGGGGGACACATGTGTGCCTGTGGCCAATCCATACTGATGTATGGCAAAAACCATCACAATATTGCAAAGCAAAATAATTAGAAAAATAAGCCCCTCTGTTGTGAGATTTCCATGGTGGTCTAGTTGTTAAGACTCTGAGCTTCTAATGCCAGGGATGCAGGTTCGATTCCTGGTCAGGGAACTATTAATAAGATCCCACGTGCTGTAGAGCGACTAAGCCCATGGGCCACAAGTATAGAAGCCCGCTTATCAGAGCAAAGACCCAGTGCAGCCACTAATAACAAAAGCAATAAAAAACTTCTGTTGTGACTACCCACAAAATTTTGTGAGGGTCAAATGAGACATTTGATGTAAACTAGTTTATATATGCATCAAATGTCTCATTTGACCTATATAGACACCAATGTCTCTATATATAGTCTATATATGTCTGTATATATATATTGGTCTCTATATATAGAGACCAATGTCTCTATATACTCAGTCTCTTTCTTCTCCTCCCTCCAGCCCTGCCAACAACTAAAACTGCCCCCCAATTATATGCCACAATGCCCTATTCTTTCTGACCTCACCACTGCTATACAGTCAGAATTTAGCTAATCTGTGTCCACTCCCTAAAGGTCATGTTTTCTATCTCATTAGAATTATGTGATGGGCAAAAATGACAGAACCACATGCAAATTCCATAAAAGTTAGCTACACTTTTCTGTACTCATTTCACTGCTGACACCAGATGTGTGCAGGTTTTTCCCACATCAAGTAATTCTCCAGTTTATGCAGACTCCAAGTGGGTATCCTAAAATTCTATTCAATTCTGACACTATCTGCCCAGAGACAACAGAGAACCCACAGTTTAAGGACTCGGTGCCACAAGACTGCTCCTACTTCAGATGCCAAAAGCAAGTCCAAGTTGTGACCTGTGCTTCTAATTGATGGCGTATAAATTGGAGTTTCCCACCACCTCTTCTTTGGGTCCAGTGATTTTCTAGAACAGCTAACATAACCTGGGTAAACAGATCACTTATTAGATTAAAGGTTTATCAGAAAGGATGGGCTTCCCTGGTGGCTCAGACGGTAAAGAATCTGCCTACAGTGCAGGAGACCTGGGTTTGGTTCCTGGCTCAGGAAGATCCTCTGGAGAAGGGAATGGCTACCCACTTCCAGCATTCTTGCCTGGAGAATCCCATGGACAGAGGAGCCTCAGTATTGGCAGAAGGAAGAGGCACATAAGCTAAGGAGTGTGGAAGGGACACAGAACTTTCGTGCCCTCTGAGTAAGTCACCCTCCCGGCAACCTAGATGCTCTCTGAACTCCTTGACTAGGACTATATTATGGAGGCTTCATTACTTAGGCATGATTGGTAATTAACTCAACCTCCAGCCCTTCCTCTCCCTGGAGGTCAGGAAGTGGGACTGAAAGTTACAATGATCGCCTGGTTGGTTTCCCTGGCAACCAGTCCCCATCCAGTGGCTCCCTGAGAGCGCCAGCTACCAGTCATTTCATTGCTTTCAGTCACTAAGTCGTGACTCTTTTGCCACTCCATGGACTGTAGCCTGCTAGGCTCCTCTGTCCACGGGATTTCCTAGGCCAGAATACGCTGGAGTGGGTTGCTATTTCCTTCTCCAGGGGATCTTCTGTATTAGCATACAGAAGGTACCTGGCTTCAAAGACTTAGGAGCTGCGTGTCAGGAAATGGGGACAAAAACCAAAACTTTATTACATCACAAGCTAATTTATTCAGAGTTCACTACACCAAGGGGGTCAAACACCATCACTGCATTTGGCAGAGACTCAAAGGGAGGCATCACTTCATGCAAATAGACCGGGAAAAGTGGAAACAGTGACAGATTTCATTTTCTTGAATTTCAAAATCAATGCGGACGGTGACCGCAGCCATCAAATTAAAAGACACTTGCTCCTTGCAAGAAAAGCTATGACAAGCCTAGACAACGTATTAAAAAGCAGAGACATCTCTTTGCCAACAAAGTCCATATAGTGAAAGCTACAGTTTTTCCAGTAGTCATATACGGATGTGAGTTGGACCATAAAGAAGACTGAGTGCTGAAGAACTGATGCTTTCGAACTGTCATGCTAGAGATGACTCTTGATAATCTCCTGGACACCAAGGAGATCAAACCAGAGAATCCTAAAGGTAATCAACTCTGAATATTTGTTGGAAGGACTGATGCTGAAGCTGAAGCTCAAATACTTTGACCACCTGTTGCAAAGAGCTGACTCATTGGAAAAGACCCTAATGCTGGGAAAGACTGAGGGCAGGAGGAGAAGCGGGTGACAGAGGATGAGATGGTGGGATGGAATCACCGACTCAATGGACATGAGTTTGAGCAAGTTCCAGGAGATGATGAAGGACAGAGGAGCCTTAGTGGCTGAACAACAATAATGACAAAGGTAGGCAGAGGAGTGGGAAGCTTTATAGTGAAGAAAGGGTGTGCCCTTATTAGACGCTGTCATCTTGGATAAACTGGAGGCAGCCAGTGGATGGACAGGGGAGCATAGTTGGCTTTCTCTGGTTGCTCCCAAATTGGAAGCCAGGCATGAATCAGAAAAGCTGGGGGTTATTGATTAAGTTCTGACAATTTGGGGTAGATGATTAATAGTGGTTGTAGTTTGACTTCCTCTGCTAGTTGCTGGAGGTTGTGTGTCAGAGTTCTATTTTTATACATGATCTGACCTTCCATATGTCCAGTCTGTCAGAATCTATGCTTACACTCGCTAAACATTCAACAACACACAGCACAGCCACAACAATAAACAATTATCTGTCTAAAATACAGAGACTTCCCTGTAGGTCATACAGTAAAGAATCTGCCTGCAATGCAGGGGACCCGGGTTCGATCCCTGGGTTGGGAAGATCCCCTGGAGAAGGGAAAGGCTACCCACTCCAGTATTCTGGCCTGGAGAATCCCATGGACAGAAGAGCCTAATAGGCTGCAGTCCGTGGGGTCACAAAAAGTCGGACACAACTGAGAAACTAACACTGCTGCTGCTGCTGCTGCTAAGTCACTTCAGTCGTGATCAACTCTATGCCACCCTATAGACGGCAGCCCACCAGGCTCCCCCGTCCCTGGGATTCTCCAGGCAAGAACACTGGAGTGGGTTGCCATTTCCTTCTTCAATGCATGAAAGTGAAAAGTGAAAGTGAAGTCTTTCAGTCGTGTCCGACTCTTAGCGACCCCATGGACTGCAGCCCACTAGGTTCCTCCATCCATGGGATTTTCCAGGCAAGAGTACTGGAGTGGGGTGCAATTGCTACTACTGTCTAAAATATCAGTGGTGCCAAAGTTGAGAAGAGAAATAGGAATGAATTCTCCTCTGCCCCCAGGGCACAGGGGATTTGGCAGTAAGTCAGAAATTCATTTTGAAATACCAGCTGTTACTGAAAGAGTGAGGTGGGCTCTGGCTGCTTGCCACTCAAAAGCCGCGAGACAAGTCAGGTCGGTGGAAAAGAAAGTTTGCTTTATTTCAGATGCTGGCAACTGGAGTGAGTGGATGGCAGACATCTGTCCAAAGGCCTACTCTCCCCCAACTGGCATCCAGAGTGACAAGAGCTTTTATAGACAGAGGGGGCTACCTGCAGAAATAGCCAGTCAGCTCTGACAGTCATCTTCAAATTGGTTGTCGGTGGTCTGACCAGCATCATCTTGATTGTTTAAGGTACAGTTAATCTTCAGTTCCAGGATCTGTTTGTTCCCATTTCTTTGAGGCCAATTCTCAGAATTGTGGCAGCTTATGTTGTGGGTACAGTCTGGTCATCATGTAGTTAGCTTCTTCACCCTGGTGTTCTAATATGTAAGACCACTGATGCCTCAAACTATTATCTATAGCCCTTGAGAAAGAACCAAAGGTCCCTGACTATGCTTCATGACTACATCATTATTATTCTGTCTCCTTTGACTGTTTTCCTTTGTTTCTGCATTTCTCACTTCTCTGATTACATTTAATTTTTTTGACTGAAGTTTTCCACAGATAAAAGGCAGGTACAGGACATGGTGGGGAGGTAAGGACCATAGGGTCCTGCACTGTTTCATGACTATTACATTATTACATAGGATATAACCAAATAAAGGACAAGGCCTTGTAGCACATCTTCAAGATCTTCATGTTTGTCTTTGGCTATGTTTAGAGTTGGGTAGTCCTGTAGTCTCCTCCCCTCGCAAAGGCACCAGATATGCCAACTACCTGTAACTTCAGCAACTCAAGTTTCATTGCTGTTGTTCAGTTGCTAAGCTGTGTCCAATTCTCTGCAACCCCATGGACTGCAGTATGCCAGGCTTTCCTGTCCTTCACTATCTCCCAGAGTTTGCTCAAATTCATGTCCATTGAGTCAGTGATGCCATCCAACCATCTCATCCTCTGCCACTTTTCCCCTTTCCCTCAATCTTTCCCCGCATCCAGTCTTTTCCAATGAGTTGGCGCTTCACATCAGGTGGCTAACATATTGGAGCTTTAGCATCAGTCCTTTCAATGAATATTCAGGCTTGCTTTATTTTAGGATTGACTGGTTTGATCTCCTTGCTATCCAAGGGACTCTCAAGAGTCTTCTCCAGCACCACAGTTCAAAAGCATCAATTCTTTGGTGCTCAGCTTTCTTTATGGTTCAACTCTCACATCCATACATGACTACTGGGAAACCCATAGCTTGACTATATGGATCTTTATTGGCAAAGTAATGTCTCTACTTTTTAATATGCTGTTTAGGTTTGTCATAGCTTTCCTTGCAAAAAGCAAGTGTCTTTTAATTTTATGGCTTCAATCACAATCCACAGTGATTTCGGAGCCCAAAAACTGAAATCTGTCACTGTTACCATTGTTTCCCCATCTATTTGCCCCCATGAATTGATGGGATTGGATGCCATGATCTTAGTTTTTTGAAGTTGAGTTTTTAGCCAGCTTTTTCATTCTTCTCTTTCACCCTCATCAAGAGACTCTTTAGTTCTTCTTCACTATCATTAAAGTATTATCAGCTGCATATCTGAGATTGTTGATAAATCTCCCAGCAATCTTGATTCCAGCTTGTGAATCATGCAGCCTGGCATTTCACAGGATGTACTCTGCACAGAAGTTAAATAAGCAGGGTGACAATATACAGCTTTGTCATACTACTTTCCCAATTTGGAACCAGTCAGTTGTTCCATGTCCTGTTCTAACTGTTCTTTCTTGCTCTCTATACAGCTTTCTCAGGAGACAGGTAAGGTGGTCTGGTATTCCCATCTCTTTAAGAATTTTCCACAGTTTGTTGTGATCCACACAGTCAAAGCTTTAGTGTAATCAATGAAGCAGAAGTAGGTGTTTTTCTGCAACTCCCTTGCTTTCCCCATGATCCAACGAATGCTGGCAATTTCATCTCTGGTTCCTCTGCCTCTTTGAAACCCAGCTTGTACATCTGGAAGTTCTCGGTTATGCACTGTTAAAGCCTATCCTGAAGAATTTTGAGCTTAACCTTGCTAGCATGTGGAATGAGTGCAATTGCGCAGTAGTTTGAACATTTCTTGGCATGTTCCTTGGCATTTCTTTGAGATTGGAATGAAAACTGACCTTTTCTAGTCCTGTAGCTACTGCTGAATTTTCCAAATTTGCTGGTGTATTAAATACAGCACTTTAACAGCATCATCTTTTAGGATTTTAAATAGCTCAGCTGGAATTCCATTACTTCCACTAGCTTTGTTTGTAGTAATGCTTCCTGAGGCCCACTTGACTTCACACTCCAGGATGACTCAACTTTTCCCCTGGTATTACCCTGTGTGGGAAAAGCAGCAAGAAGAAAAACAAGGTGAGGTAGTCCTTGAGGACTTCTTGGCTAGTTGATCCCCGGAAGGATGTGCCAGCCCTCTTTCCCAGGTCCACACAGAGCTTTAGTTGGAGTCTTTGCAGAGGAACAAGGGCCTGGGTCTTTGGGGCAGTGGCCGCAGGTGGGCGGAGCCGCTGACGGAGGAAGTGCCCTCATCCTCTGCTCAGGATTCCCGCCGGGCTACTTCCGGTACCGGTGGCATATTTTCTGTCCACAAGCAGTGTCTGGAGGACAATGATTCTATGCATGGGAGAAATAAAGTGATAAACAATCCAATTTGGAAGATTGTATATAATTGCTAAAATGGGAGAGGCCACCCCTCTGCCTCTGGAAAGAGCTACCCTGTAGGATGACAAGCAGAGGAAACAGAGAGCTCAGAGGGTCTGACAGTGTGATATGGAGATGTCTCCACCTCAAGTGGGAAAAGTTACACCCAAACTCAACTCACCTCCCTGCAAGGGGATTAGGTTCAAAAGAGCTGGCGTTCCCAGAAAACTCCCTGCATAGCTGACACATGCAGCTCAGACTGCTTGGCACCTGAGCTTTACCCTTTGATTCCTCACACTAAGGACTGTTCTCATGCTTGCAGTAAAAAGTTTAAAGAGAGACAGTATAACAGAGTCAGGGGCCTTACCTAGAGTATGAAACCAGGACGTGCACAGTTGCATCCTGATTCTTCTGCACCTCTGTGAGATTATAAGACAGCAAGAAGCTGCACAGTTTGCATGCACATTCAAGTAGCATTGTGGTATTCGTCGTCACCTACTCTCCATAGATACTTAAATATCTCAGTACATAAAAGTTTAATTTGGTTATTTAAACCTTTCTGAAAGTCTTGCTAAAATAAATGCTTACCAATTACTTATTTTCATGAATAAAATAAGCATGAGCTGATGTGTAAACAGTTGAATGGAAAGCAGGCTCATTCTTTGTACATTAATCATAATTTACAGATGCTAAACATGTATTCTACTTATAAGTAGGTGAAAGAAGTAACTAGTTTTTTGCTGTGGTTTCATGGGGACCTCAAGGTCCCAGAATATCATCAGTGTCCTCAGACAATGATGTAGAGGTATTATATTAAAAAAAAAAAAAAAAAAAACAGTTGGGAGAGGAAAAGAGCTAGAGGAATAAATTCTCCCTCATTGGCTATGTTGGAAAAGGACATGGAAATTAGACACTTCTTAGCCTTGTCTTATTCTCAAGATAAATGTCATCTGTCTTTTTCTTCTCATTAGTCACTTTCTTATTAGTGACTAATTATTGTCTTATTGTCTTATTCAATTAGACAAATTGCTCTGATTGGAAAGACAGCCAATGAAGAGCAAACCACAGGATGTAAAACCAAGAGAACAGAAACAGTATTGAATCATCCTGTGGTTTTGGTCAACCCCAAGTCAAACATGCTGAGGCTTTTCAATAATCAACTTTATCCAGTTGAAAGGGATGGTGTGGTCAGCCACAGTCATGTGTCACCCCACTTCTCTGATTTGCTGTTTCTCTGGGTAAAGTTAAGGAGGAGGTGAAAAGCAGTTTCCAAGCACATTCAGCAAAAGACTCTCTTTATTCTTTCCTTTAAAAAAAAATCTGTTTATTTATTTGGTCATAGTTGTGTATGTTAAGTTATAGAAATTATACCTTGCATCTCAGAGGAGTTCTTTGGATGATTTTAAAGCTCCTTGACTCTAGGTCTACTGAGGGTAAATGCTCTTGCATATCAAAACATGTCTTTATTTCAACCTCAGTCTTGAAATTCTAGATTGACAGTTACTATCTCAAAGCACTTTGAAGTTATTATTCCATTGTCTTCCAGCTTCCATTGTCTTGTCAAGAAGTCTGCTCTTAGTCTAAAAGTCATCTTTGTAATGAACTATCTTTTCTATGCATTTAAGATATTTCTCACATGATTTGATCTGAATCTGTGAAAGACCTGGGGACTTTCCTTGAAGAAGTTTTTCTCCAAGGAGGATTTGCAATGCTTCTTCTGGCATCTGAGAACAATGCTGACCCAGAAACACTCCTGCTCCCCTGCATCCCGAACCAGATCCCAGAGTTTCAGGCTCAGCTCCCTGATGGGCCACAGCCCAGTCTCCCTTCAGTGCCGACTCTGAATTCCAGCTAGAGTGGGATTTGCTTCTCTAGCTATTGAGGGGTTAGGGCTCGGTGGTTTTAGGGTATTGTTTTTGTTTTGTTTTGCCCCTTGATGATTTCTCTTACTTCCTATGAGCACAGAAAAGATGGAATAATTAGTTCTTCTAAATATTTTGTAGTGAGAGAGCATCTAAGAATACCGAGCAAGCCAAATTGCTGCGAACAGAAGTCTCAAAGACTCCTCTAGACAGACAGGTCCATGCTGCTCCAACCCTGTCCCTCATCTCCCCCGAGTCATGGACTTTTCTAGGCATGAAATGAACTGTGCCAGTGGGGTTCCAACACTGTCTGATTTAATCAGGAATTAGATGCTGTGCTTTTAAAGAAAGGTGATTTCTTGTCTCACTGCCCTATTAAAGATACATATTAAAGGAAATTTGTATGCTTAAAGAATGTATCATGTATAATCAAGAAGGTATAATCAAGTAATATAATAAGACAAAGTGGGGAAGTTAAAAAATGCTCTAATCAGAAGATGAAGCTTTGACTCCTGGACAAGACACTGGGGTGTTCTCTGCCTCAGTTTCTTCATTGATAAAATACCCTGCATGCTTAGTCGCTCAGTCATGTCCAACTCTTTAGGACCCTTCAGACTGTTAGCCCACCAGGCTTCCCTGTCCATGGGATTCTCCAGGCAAGAATACTGGAGTGGGTTGCCATTTCCCCCTCCAGGGGATCTTCCTGACCCAGGGACCGAGCCCGTGTCTCCTGCATGTCCTGTATTGGCAAGTGGATTCTTTGCCACCAGCACCACCTGGGAAGCTTCCCTTAAAACTGAGAGCCAGCTGCTAAAGTGTCTTTATGAAAGCAACCTGGAAATGACACGTCAGTGCTCCTTGGAGACTCTATTAAATAAGGGGTTTGTCCAGATCATAGCGAGAGACCTCAGTGTGTATCTCAAGTTACATCTGATGTTTTGGAAACAAAACTTTCTCCTCTAACTCTTGGGGATTCTTAACTTGCTATCAATAAAATAGAGCCTTCTTTTATAACTAAAATAAATACCAGTATTCCATGTTCTTGACTGTTCCATATAACTGATCAAATGGTTTCCCAAAGTAAAATTTCCAGAATCCTAGGGAGAAGGGGCCATTTAGGCAAACTGAATATTTTGATTACATGAGACGTAATTAAACTATCTTTTTTCCCCCACCAACTCTCATTGTTAAAAGCTTGTATGGATTGTTTTGCTGTTTTAGCAGAATTCCACGAGTCAAATGATTTTCAATAAGAGTTATAGTTCAGTCTTATTATTTAACCCAGAAATCTACCTACTTAAATGCATTTGTACTTCAATCAGCAGAGCTGTCAGATGAAAGAAAATTAAATAGGAAGGGGAAAAATATCAGTCACTTTTGTTTCATGAATTGTGATAAATCAATATTCAACTATTCATTAGGTGAAATATATTGGGAAATATATTTAATAAAGATTTATAAAGATAATATTGGGTACTTACTCTGCAAGTCTAGTGTGTATCTGCTTCTAATATTTATTCAGAATGGCTGAATGTGTAGTTTCTGACAGAGATTTTTGTTTGTTTGTTTTTACACTGCCTTTCTTACCTTCTTATTCTGCATTCTAGACGACTAGGGGAAAATAAAAAAGTATATTCTCCAATGTATATTAAATTTCAGGCTCTTAAAAAACATATCAACTAATGCTTGTTACTTAATCAGATTGTTATAAGAATTTATGACTTTTTTCCTTTTGGTGTGTATACCTTGGAACATAAAAAGTCTCCTTGACAGAGTTTCTCATCACTTCCTATGGGCTTTCTAGATTGCCAGCTACTTATTTTCTTATTTACTTGGGGACTGCCTGTCTCTAGTACTTGATAGCTCTTGCCTCTGACATCCTAAGAACCAACTTCTCCTTCTTTACTTGAGTTTCAAGAGCTCTTTCATGAGTAGATTTCCCAGGACTGAGCAGGGTGGAAATGTCATAGAGGAATAAAATTTCAAAGCACAGGCTGGCCCTGGAAGTTGGCTGATTTCCTCACCAAGTGATAATCCCCCTTGTAAGCCGTCCATTTCTAACAGTTTCTCTCTCTGCCCTAGCCAGTATGTTTTGCGCTCATTGATTTTTCCAGCTCTAACTTTTTCTAGGTTCCTGGAATGACAAACCAGTTAATTTGTTGTTTCCTATTAATTCTAAAACTTGTTGCATTGAAAAATCATCTTGAGACACTTTGTGAGTCAGTGCCCTTCTGAGCAAGTCCTCTGAAGTCAATTTGAAAACAATTTTTATTTTTTAACAAGCTATATTTATATGTGTAGTGCACACTCATAGATGTCAACTTGTATGTGTGTTGATTCATATTAGCAAGAAGAAGGTGGATGTTGGTGTCAGCATGCATATATGCATTTACCTTAGCTATAAGCAAGACAGACCCTTGCAGGACCTAGAATGTCCCATCTAGAGGCTCACTGTCATATCCCCATCGCTTCTTGTTAACAAGTGTGATGGGAAATAACTGTGCTTTACAAAAATCGCTTATTTGATATATTGAGTTATTTTTTTCCTTAAATGGGTGTTTCCAGTTTTGATATTGGATTGTAGGAGTTCACTGTATATTCTGGAGTCAGAGTCTCCCCCACTCACCCCCCTCCCCACACACAGTATGTGAGATCTTAATTTCCCAGCCAAAATTCAAAACTGTGCCTGCTGCAGTAGAAGCATGGAGTCTTAACCACTGGACCACCAAGGAAGACCCTATGGAGTTATTTTAAACAGTCTTTGTCTCCTAAAACTGTTCTGTCTAAATCATTTCAATTACTGTGATTACTCTTTACTCTTTTAGCTCCATACTTGTGTGTACTATGTTTTTAACACCAAAAAAAAAAAAAAAGGGCGTTAAATTGCACTGTTGGTGGGATTGTGACATAGTATCTAATTGCTATGGAAAACACTACAAAGGGGCCTCATAAAATTAAAAATAGACCTACCGTATGGCTTCCCTGATAGCTCAGTTGGTAAAGAATCTGCCTTCGATGCAGAAGACCCCAGTTTGATTCCTGGGTCAGGAAGATCTGCTGAAGAAGGGATAGGCTACCCACTCAAGTATTCCTGGGCTTCCCTTGTGGCTCAGCTGGTAAAGAAATCCACCTGCAATGCAGGAGACCGGGGTTTGATCCATGGGCTGGGAAGATCCCCTGGAGAAGGGAAAGGCTACCCACTCCAGTATTCTGGTCTGGAGAATCCATGGACTGTATAATCCATGGGGTCCCAAAAAGTCGGACACGATTGAGCAACTTTCACCTTCATGGTCCAACAATCCTACATCTAGGTGAGTGAAAATTGCCCAGTCATGTCCTACCTTTGCACCCCATGGACTATACTATACAGTCCATGGAGTTCTCCAGGCCAGAATACTGGAGTGAATATCTATTCCCTTCTCCAGGGGATCTTCCCAAACCAGGGATTGAACCCAGTCTCCCATGCTTCAGGTGGATTCTTTACCAGCTGAGCCACCAGGGAAATCCAATAAATATACCTATACAACCAGGTATATATCCAGAAAAATTAAAAGCAAGGTCTCAATATATTTGCACACCTGTTTTTGTAGCAACATTATTCATAATAACCAAGCGATGAAGCCACCCAAGTGTCTATGACTGGATGAATGGATAAACAAAATGTGATATATCCATGCAATGAAACATTGTTCAACCCTTAAGAAAAACATATATTTCTGCTTTATTGACTATGCCAAAGCCTTTGACTGTGTGGATCACAAGAAACTCTGGAAAATTCTGAAAGAGATGGGAATACCAGACCACCTGACCTGCCTTTTGAGAAATCTGTATGCAGGTCAGGAAGCAACAGTTAGAACTGGACATGGAACAACAGACTGGTTCCAAATAGGAAAAGGAGTACGTCAAGGCTGTATATTGTCACCCTGCTTATTTAACTTATATGCAGAGTACATCATGAGAAACGCTGGGCTGGAAGAAGCTCAAGCTGGAATCA